>NC_079545.1:155000-212500 GCF_015846415.1 Triplophysa dalaica
CATTGAGGCTTTTAAAAAGTGTTTGTTGGTTCATTTATGAGAATAAAAACCGTATCTTAAGTTACTAAAGTCTTCTTCTGCTGGAGACCGGTTGTGTGTTTCTAGCCTCCTCTTGTCTCCGTCAGTTCCTCACATGTCCCTGTTTGGTTTCAGCAGGTCTGACATTATTCAATCATGTTGAGTTTCATGTGGGGATGTTTGGATGTAATGAACGTGAATAATATCTGCAGGTGATTTTAGTGGTCCTGCACCATCTTTGACCTTTAAACTGGGCTCCAGTATTCCCATCAGAGCAGAAGTTGACAATCCTGGATCTCTGCTGATGTTTCTGGAGAAGTGTGTGGCCTCCACAGACTCCGACATCAGCCGTATTAGTCCGGTGCATCCCATCATTTCTAATTCTGGGTAAGCAGATGCTTATTCCGTCATCTTTAGCTCATGTTTACATCTGGTGCTTTTGAGACTTTGAGACTTTTTTTGAGATCTTGCAGATGTCTGATGGAAAATTCCACATTCCTGCCGAGACTGGTGCCCGCTGAGATCCGGCTTTATCTCCAGGCCTTCAAGTTTGCTCTTGGAGAGAAAGTGAGGACTGTTGCTGGTGCGGCTTTGATCTCTTATGTGCAGGTTTTATTGGTTGATGTCTTACTCCGTTTGGCGCTCGTCTGCAGATTTTCCTTCATTGTGACTTGATGGCGAGGGACATCAACAGCATGATGGTCAATGGGAAAGCGTGTCACTTTGTGAAGGAGAGCAGCAGGTTTTCGTTTTGTGTGGTGGTAATTTTAGGACTAGAGATGGATTGGTTTGGTTGATGATCATGAACCGTTTTGTTACAGATGGGAACTGCTTGATGATCCATCTCAGAGTTCTGTGTGTTCATGCTGTGATTCGACCTGCCCGTGGAGGCCAGACTTCAGGAACTGTACGATCGCTGGAGCTCATGCACCTCATCTGGACTGTCAAACCCCTTAACAGTCTGATTTTTCTCCTCAAGGTGTTTCCGCACGCAAGGTTCTCGGGCCCTTAATAATTGTGGAGGATACACCTAACAGATCTCTGGACACTCTGGTATCTGAAGAAGGTTTGTGCGGTCTGTATGAAGTCGGTTTCAGTTTATTGTCAAGGCTTTACACCATGTTCTGTGTTTTATGTCCAGGTTTGAGTGCATCTCCGGTGTGGTTGTTGGTGACGTTGGTCACATCGCTGCTGCTCACTGTAACTGTTGTGTTGGCCATGAGTTACTATATGTGTGTCTGGAGAGGTGGACGCATGGGCTACAGACCCAGAAGAGATCTGCTGACCAAGCACTGATCCTCAATTCGCTTTCAATAAAGATTGTGTAAAAAAAAAATGCACGTAAACATGGCTTTGTACCGCACTTTTTATTGTCTCGAAATGTTCCTTCTTATTGGGTAAATGTACAGCACGTGTTGTGACCAGCAGGCGGTGCTGTTGGTCAAGTCATCTGTACCCACACCAGCAACTTCTGTAAGATTCTTGATCTGGCCGATATGTGTTTTTTTTTTTTTTGGTGACTTAACTCCGTAATGTCTCATTCACACCGTCGAGAAACAAAAAACGAATTTATTTCTTCAGGACGAATCTGTCCTACATCTTCAGTGTGACTCTTTTCTCTAGTACAGATCAAGGAGCTGATAGAAGAGGTGATAACGGCTCACATTTAAAGACCTCAATGAGAAACACAAAACGACAGAGGTGGCTCGTGTCTCGGTTCAAGAGACTCGTGTGCAAACGAAAGAATTCCGAGAGCATCACAAATTGTATAGTCAAGAACTTTGATCAGTTGTTGAAGCGTTTCTCTGATGGATTATAGAGGATTAGAGCTCTTCACATATATTATTAGCTAAAGGTTTCAGAGCAGAGATTAGCATCTATGAGCTCATGGTCACATTTCTATAACTTAAGTTTTCTTGAATCGGACTCTGGTAAAGGTTCATCATGATGACTGACATCCGAACTTCTCTTGATCCACAGAACAAGAGTCTGACCTAAACGGCAGCAACGTCTCTGTTTGAACGGGGTTGACCTCATTGACTTTCATCAATACACATTGAGTGGATCTAAAGACAAAATTACTGTTTTCGAAATGGAAAGTACAAACAGATGCACTCGTCCACACGGGAACATGAACCACAGACTGACGAGTGGCCATTTGAGCATCAGGGCTAACTGAAGGGAACCACTTAACAGCAACCCTGGAGTTTCAACAACACGAGACCTTGCGGCTGGTATAGACGTGGAATGAAAGGCGCAGAGGTCACTGAAGTGCCTGATGGGTCACTTTAAGAGTCGAGCGGCAATCTAATGGCAGTAATGAATAAAAGTTGCCTTCATTGTGCTGCACATACAGGTGGTCTGTTAAGACCCACGTCTATTCACGTGCGTGTGTGTCACTCATCTGACGCACACACACAACACAACTGGTGTTTCTGTTCTACCCACTATACTCTTTCTGATCTATAGAGCTGTGGATTCAACACACTGCAGTACAGAGACACTCCACAAGGGTGAGACGTTACTTTACAAATCCAACACAACACAAAAGACAGACGGACTCACTACAGCGGCACGAATCGTTGTGAACTAAAGCATTCATTTAGATAAAAGCATTTGTCTCATTTCTGATCAATTCTATTTGCAGAAATTCATTTTAATAAGCGATTATTCAGATGCAGCTTTACTGGTCTTAAGAAGTCTAATCAAAATGTATGTTCATGAAAAAAACAAAAGATACACCGGTCGTGTATTTAAAGTCAGAATTCATGCTAGTACATATTCTAAACTCGAGTGAAACAATTCCTTTAAATGACCTGCTTAAGTTCACATTCCGACCAGATGAAAACAGAATCAGCATCATTACCGCAGCTTTCATTTCAACATCAGAGTGTTCATTTACATAAATCAAGTATTTGATCATTTCTAAATAACATGTGCCATTAATAACACACACACTTTTGCAGGGACTTGACATAGACCACTAATGTTATTTTTCTGAGCCAATGATACTTTCTATCCCCTACCACTAAACCCAATCCTCACACAAACCCCCTTCTGCATTTTTATATAAGCATACTTCTGTTTGTTTTATACTCAAATTGAATTGTGGGGACTGCTGCTTCGTATGAGGGTTTCACTTGGATTTGTCTGGTCCTGTTCACATTACGCATGAAGAATTTATGAGCCAATAATCACAGGACAATGAAAGATCTCCTCATAATTCGTTTTCTGTTTCATGTGACGTATACAAACAAGCATAATTGCTTTTATTTAATATTTAGTTAAACATAAGAAATGAGTAAAAAGAAATGTATAATGAAAATGAAAATTACAAAAACAACCACTGTATGGCGCTAAATATCTTTAATAATAATACATTTTCATGGAATTGATTTTCCCGCTTTTAGTTCCAATATTTTTCTTCGTTAAGAATATTTAAATTTAAACTTATCCGGACAACAAAGAGAAAAACGTCTTTAAGGGAATTAATTTGTTTCATTCGCAAAACAACATGTAAATATATTAAATAACAATGTTAATGACTGTGAGTCTTTCTAATATTCACCGTCTTTTACATTTTGAGTTTTGATGAAGAGAGTTCGTGGATGTTGCTTCCGTTTTGGTCATTTTTGGAAAATAAACTTACACATTATCGACACTCATTTCTAATATAGTTTAGATTTTAGTTTTAAATTACACTGATATGTCTAATCAATTATATTATCCATATATATTATTTGTCATGTAAAATTTAGTCTCTGCGTTTTGCGAAGGCATTATAATTTTTAAACTTTGTAGTATAATTTGATGAAAATAAAGATTGATTTTACAATTAGATAAAGAAAAAGCGACAGTAAACTATTCTGTTTACACTTATTATTTACCTCGAGTTTGTGTCATATTGTCTGGTGGCTAAAAACACAGCATATATTCTTCACGAACTCAAAAAACGTTTAATCTATCAAAATTTATTTAAATACAAATGCAGCATTTTCTGAAATTTTTTAATTCTAATATTTTTATTGATTTGCCCTTCGACCATCATGCTTTTCACTCGTGTCTGTGTGCGCGTGCGTGGTTGGGTGCGCGAGTGTTTGTCGGCCGTCCTGCATGTCTCATAACCTATTCAACAAAATCTAAATTCGCAGTGAGCAGTATGTAGCCTACATATAAACTTAGAAACTTAAAAATAATACCAAACAAGTATGTGAAGGTATTCATTTCCCCCTTTTTGCAAAAACAAATTTCACAATAAAACAGCTGTGAAATGAGTAAACTTTACTTATGATTTTGGGCCATAAGCTTTTTTTTTATTGTTTTAAATCATTTAAAATTAATTTAAATTAATTTGTTCTGATGCACACAAAGAAAAATATTTGGATGAATGTTAGCAGATAACATTTCTTTTCATTGACTACCATATTAGAAAAAAAATATTCTATGTTTTGTTCTGTTTGAACACAATATTAGATATTTTGAAGAATTAAGGAAAGCAAACTTCTATGGCACTTTTGACAACCATTTGAACTTTTCCTACTATGGAAGATTTAATGATGTCAAAAAAAGAAAAACTCCCTAAGTTTACTCAATTGACTACAGTCAAATTATTTAAGGTTTTTAGTGGGACCAGAGAAATGTTTTACATCTGAAGGTGATGTTTCCATCAACTAATCTAAAAAATAGCAAATGTTTCATGTTTAATGTTGAGTGACTGACACAAGCAGCTCTCTAACTGAATATAAGAGTCTCATTTACATACTAAAAACTTAGTAAAATGTAAAACTAAAATAAAACTAAAATAAAAACTCTGTGACCCTGATTTGTTTGTCTGAGCACTAGGACATTTCAACTTCTGACCCAAACAATGGCATGAGTTTGGGGGCGGGGCTTTGTTTGTCTTTTGCTGCACTATCCATTCTAAATAGTATTGGAAAATAGAATGAGTATGTCCCAAATCCTAGTATGTTGAAAAGAGTATTCCAAAGATTCCCGGATGATTTACTTCCGGTAGAAAATTGAAGTGCAGAATGATACACACTCTGACGGCGGATATTACCCACAACTCACTGCGAGTAGGCAGAGTTTAGTGACGCTCCACTGCATTAATACATTATATAACTGATAGTCACAAAATGACTAAATTTAACTATAGAGTCAACATTACATATGAAACCATGAATGAATAAATTCTTCAATGGAATATGAGCTGTATTTTGATGCGAGTGACAGTGAATGGTCACAATGTTGTCAAGGCAAACAAGGCCACTTCTGTTTCCTGTTAGTATGTCCCAGTGTGTGCAGATTGTTTTGCTACACACTTAAATGTAGCATTTGTGTTTGTACTTGATTGTTTTTGCAGTTGTGACTGTTATTCGTGCAAGAAACAGCCACGTCCTCCACATCACTGCACACTTCCGCTTGTCCATTTTTTCATAATGTCTTTCATGTGCCATAATCTATATGAATCCAGCATCGCCCGCCCACCCCCACTCGCTATTCCCCGTCTCTCTCTTACAGATCAAAGGGTGCATGAAGTTAGTGGGACATTTATAACAAACACACAGGCACCACTAAAGGCCGGCGAGCATGTGCGGCAGGGAGCTTTTATTCCAGCTGAAGAATGGAGCTCATGGAGAGCAGAAGTGCTCGAACAGCCGCACTGACTGTCTAGATGTTCTGAGGATAGAAAATTGAAATCAATTAGAGGAGAATAGAGGTATGAAACATCACTCACAGACGCTCCATTCAGTGACACAGATGGACATGATGGCATGAATACACACTTAAAACACAGACACACACACAAGCAAGCACACACATGCAAGCACACACATGCACGCGTAAGAGGCATACGACTGTGAGTGTTATAGTCAAACCTCATTGAATTTGTTTCTATATGCTGTTATACTTTATTGCGGAAGTCTAACTGATCTCCACCAACAATATATCAAAGATTTACATTCATGGAGACAGTGTGCAGACAGACAGGAATTTGAGTGTGTGTCATGTGTGTAAATACAGCCAATCAGATCTCTGAAAGCACACATGTAGTCCTGTGTGAAATTTTTATTGGTAATGAGATGTCTGTGTTGATTGCTCCGCCCCTTCTACACGCCACTACAGGGGGATGTGAGTTCTGAGACAGGTATGTGCAGAGACCCCTTGCATGTCACCCTTTTTAAAAGCTACAGTCTGTAACTTTTTCAGTTAAACAGTAACAGAAATAAATTATTGAACAAAAAAAACAATCACAACTGTACTGTACTGTGTACAAAGTATGTAGGATTGTAGTATGTGGATTGGATGAAGAGCAATGGTGCTAGTGAGAGTGGGGTGGGATGTAATGGCAGCAAGATAATAGGTGCAGAACGAGGTGTAACAGTAGCAGAGAGAGACGTAACAGCAGCAGAGAGAGACGTAAAAGCAACAGGGTGAGATGTAACAGTAGCGGAGAGAGACGTAACAGCAGCAGAGAGAGACGTAGCAGCAGCAAAGAGAGACGTAACAGGAGCAGAGAGAGACGATACAGCAGCAGAGAGAGACGTAACAGGAGCAGAGAGAGAAGTAACAGCAGCAGAGAGAGAAGTAACAGCAGCAGAGAGAGACGTGACAGCATCAGAGAGAGAAGTAGGAGCAGCAGAGAGAGACGTAACAGCAGCAGAGAGAGACGTAAAAGCAACAGGGTGAGATGTAACAGTAGCGGAGAGAGACGTAACAGCAGCAGAGAGAGACGTAACAGCATCAGAGAGAGACGTAGCAGCAGCAGAGAGAGACGTAACAGCAGCAGAGAGAGACGTAACAGCAGCAGAGAGAAAGGTAACAGCAGCGGAGAGAGACGTAGCAGCAGCGGAGAGAGACGTAACAGCAGCAGAGAGAGACGTAAAAGGAGCAGAGAGAGAAGTAACAGCAGCAGAGAGAGAAGTAACAGCAGCAGAGAGAGACGTGACAGCATCAGAGAGAGAAGTAGGAGCAGCAGAGAGAGACGTAACAGCAGCAGAGAGAGACGTAACAGCATCAGAGAGAGACGTAACAGCAGCAGAGAGAAAGGTAACAGCAGCGGAATGAGACGTAAAAGCAGCGGAAAGAGACGTAACAGCAGCGGAGAGAGACGTAACAGCAGCGGAGAGAAAGGTAACAGCAGAGAGACGTGACAGCAGCAGAGAGAAAGGTAACAGCAGTGGAGAGAAAGGTAGACGTAACAGCAGCAGAGAGAGACGTAACAGCAGGAGAGAGAGCAGAGAGAGACGTAACAGCAGCAGAGAGAAAGGTAACAGCAGCGTAGAGAGACGTAACAGCAGCAGAGAGAGAGGTAACAGCAGCAGAGAGAAAGGTAACAGCAGCGGAGAGAGACGTAAAAGCAGCGGAGAGACGTAACAGCAGCGGAGAGAGACGTAACAGCAGCAGAGAGAGCAGAGAGAGACGTAACAGCAGCAGAGAGAAAGGTAACAGCAGCGGAGTGAGACGTAGCAGCAGCGGAGAGAGATGTAGCAGCAGCGGAGAGAGACGTAACAGCAGCGGAGAGAGACGTAACAGCAGCAGAGAGAGACGTAAAAGCAGCGGAGAGAGACGTAAAAACAGCGGAAAGAGACGTAACAGTAGCGGAGAGAAAGGTAAGAGCAGCAGAGAGAGACGTAACAGCAGCAGAGAGAGACGTAACAGCAGCAGAGAGAGACGTAACAGCAGCAGAGAGAGACGTAAAAGCAGCGGAGAGAGACGTAAAAGCAGCGGAAAGAGACGTAACAGCAGCGGAGAGAGACGTAACAGCAGCGGAGAGAAAGGTAACAGCAGAGAGACGTGACAGCAGCAGAGAGAAAGGTAACAGCAGTGGAGAGAAAGGTAGACGTAACAGCAGCAGAGAGAGACGTAACAGCAGCAGAGAGAGACGTAACAGCAGGAGAGAGAGCAGAGAGAGACGTAACAGCAGCAGAGAGAAAGGTAACAGCAGCGTAGAGAGACGTAACAGCAGCAGAGAGAGAGGTAACAGCAGCAGAGAGAAAGGTAACAGCAGCGGAGAGAGACGTAAAAGCAGCGCAGAGACGTAACAGCAGCGGAGAGAGACGTAACAGCAGCAGAGAGAGCAGAGAGAGACGTAACAGCAGCAGAGAGAAAGGTAACAGCAGCGGAGTGAGACGTAGCAGCAGCGGAGAGAGATGTAGCAGCAGCGGAGAGAGACGTAACAGCAGCGGAGAGAGACGTAACAGCAGCAGAGAGAGACGTAAAAGCAGCGGAGAGAGACGTAAAAGCAGCGGAAAGAGACGTAACAGCAGCGGAGAGAGACGTAACAGCAGCGGAGAGAAAGGTAACAGCAGAGAGACGTGACAGCAGCAGAGAGAAAGGTAACAGCAGCGGAGAGAAAGGTAGACGTAACAGCAGCAGAGAGAGACGTAACAGTAGCAGAGAGAGCAGAGAGAGACGTAACAGCAGCAGAGAGAAAGGTAACAGCAGCGGAGTGAGACGTAGCAGCAGCGGAGAGAGATGTAACAGCAGCGGAGAGAGATGTAACAGCAGCAGAGAGAAAGGTAACAGCAGCGGAGAGAGACGTAACAGCAGCGGTGAGAGACGTAACAGCAGCGGAGAGAGATGTAACAGCAGCAGAGAGAAAGGTAACAGCAGCGTAGAGAGACGTAGCAGCAGCAGAGAGAGAGGTAACAGCAGCGGAGAGAGACATAACAGCAGCGGAGAGAGACGTAACAGCAGCGGAGAGAGAAGTAACAGCAGAGAGAGACGTAACAGCAGCAGAGAGAGACATAACAGAGCAGCGGAGAGAGACGTAACAGAGCAGCGGAGAGAGACGTAACAGCAGCGGAGTGAGACATAGCAGCAGCGGAGAGAGACATAGCAGCAGCGGAGAGAGATGTAGCAGCAGCGGAGAGAGACGTAACAGCAGCAGAGAGAAAGGTAACAGCAGCGGAGTGAGACGTAGCAGCAGCGGAGAGAGATGTAACAGCAGCGGAGAGAGATGTAACAGCAGCAGAGAGAAAGGTAACAGCAGCGGAGAGAGACGTAACAGCAGCGGTGAGAGATGTAACAGCAGCAGAGAGAAAGGTAACAGCAGCGTAGAGAGACGTAACAGCAGCAGAGAGAGAGGTAACAGCAGCAGAGAGAAAGGTAACAGCAGCGGAGAGAGACATAACAGCAGCGGAGAGAGACGTAACAGCAGCGGAGAGAGACGTAACAGCAGAGAGAGACGTAATAGCAGCAGAGAGAGACATAACAGAGCAGCGGAGAGAGACGTAACAGCAGCGGAGAGAGACGTAACAGCAGCAGAGAGAGCAGAGAGAGACGTAACAGAGCAGCGGAGAGAGACGTAACAGCAGCGGAGAGAGACGTAACAGCAGCAGAGAGAGCAGAGAGAGACGTAACAGCAGCAGAGAGAAAGGTAACAGCAGGGGAGAGAAAGGTAACAGCAGCGGAGTGAGACGTAGCAGCAGCGGAGAGAGATGTAGCAGCAGCGGAGAGAGACGTAACAGCAGCGGTGAGAGATGTAACAGCAGCGGAGAGAGACGTAAAAGCAGCGGAGAGAGACGTAACAGCAGCGGAGAGAAAGGTAACAGCAGCGGAGAGAGACGTGACAGCAGCAGAGAGAAAGGTAACAGCAGCGGAGTGAGATGTAGCAGCAGCGGAGAGAGACGTAACAGGAGCAGAGAGAGACGTAACAGCATCAGAGAGAGACGTAGCAGCAGCAGAGAGAGACGTAACAGCAGCAGAGAGAGACGTGACAGCAGCAGAGAGAAAGGTAACAGCAGCGGAGTGAGACGTAACAGCAGCAGAGAGAGAGAGAGAGGTAACAGCAGCGGAGAGAGATGTAACAGCAGCGGAGAGAGACGAAACAGCAGCAGAGAGAGACGTAACAGCATCAGAGAGAGACGTAGCAGCAGCAGAGAGAGACGTAACAGCAGCAGAGAGAGACGTAACAGCAGCAGAGAGAAAGGTAACAGCAGCGGAGAGAGACGTAACAGCAGCGGAGAGAAAGGTAACAGCAGAGAGACGTGACAGCAGCAGAGAGAAAGGTAACAGCAGTGGAGAGAAAGGTAGACGTAACAGCAGCAGAGAGAGACGTAACAGCAGCAGAGAGAGACGTAACAGCAGGAGAGAGAGCAGAGAGAGACGTAACAGCAGCAGAGAGAAAGGTAACAGCAGCGTAGAGAGACGTAACAGCAGCAGAGAGAGAGGTAACAGCAGCAGAGAGAAAGGTAACAGCAGCGGAGAGAGACGTAAAAGCAGCGCAGAGACGTAACAGCAGCGGAGAGAGACGTAACAGCAGCAGAGAGAGCAGAGAGAGACGTAACAGCAGCAGAGAGAAAGGTAACAGCAGCGGAGTGAGACGTAGCAGCAGCGGAGAGAGATGTAGCAGCAGCGGAGAGAGACGTAACAGCAGCGGAGAGAGACGTAACAGCAGCAGAGAGAGACGTAAAAGCAGCGGAGAGAGACGTAAAAGCAGCGGAAAGAGACGTAACAGCAGCGGAGAGAGACGTAACAGCAGCGGAGAGAAAGGTAACAGCAGAGAGACGTGACAGCAGCAGAGAGAAAGGTAACAGCAGCGGAGAGAAAGGTAGACGTAACAGCAGCAGAGAGAGACGTAACAGTAGCAGAGAGAGCAGAGAGAGACGTAACAGCAGCAGAGAGAAAGGTAACAGCAGCGGAGTGAGACGTAGCAGCAGCGGAGAGAGATGTAACAGCAGCGGAGAGAGATGTAACAGCAGCAGAGAGAAAGGTAACAGCAGCGGAGAGAGACGTAACAGCAGCGGTGAGAGACGTAACAGCAGCGGAGAGAGATGTAACAGCAGCAGAGAGAAAGGTAACAGCAGCGTAGAGAGACGTAGCAGCAGCAGAGAGAGAGGTAACAGCAGCGGAGAGAGACATAACAGCAGCGGAGAGAGACGTAACAGCAGCGGAGAGAGAAGTAACAGCAGAGAGAGACGTAACAGCAGCAGAGAGAGACATAACAGAGCAGCGGAGAGAGACGTAACAGAGCAGCGGAGAGAGACGTAACAGCAGCGGAGTGAGACATAGCAGCAGCGGAGAGAGACATAGCAGCAGCGGAGAGAGATGTAGCAGCAGCGGAGAGAGACGTAACAGCAGCAGAGAGAAAGGTAACAGCAGCGGAGTGAGACGTAGCAGCAGCGGAGAGAGATGTAACAGCAGCGGAGAGAGATGTAACAGCAGCAGAGAGAAAGGTAACAGCAGCGGAGAGAGACGTAACAGCAGCGGTGAGAGATGTAACAGCAGCAGAGAGAAAGGTAACAGCAGCGTAGAGAGACGTAACAGCAGCAGAGAGAGAGGTAACAGCAGCAGAGAGAAAGGTAACAGCAGCGGAGAGAGACATAACAGCAGCGGAGAGAGACGTAACAGCAGCGGAGAGAGACGTAACAGCAGAGAGAGACGTAATAGCAGCAGAGAGAGACATAACAGAGCAGCGGAGAGAGACGTAACAGCAGCGGAGAGAGACGTAACAGCAGCAGAGAGAGCAGAGAGAGACGTAACAGAGCAGCGGAGAGAGACGTAACAGCAGCGGAGAGAGACGTAACAGCAGCAGAGAGAGCAGAGAGAGACGTAACAGCAGCAGAGAGAAAGGTAACAGCAGGGGAGAGAAAGGTAACAGCAGCGGAGTGAGACGTAGCAGCAGCGGAGAGAGATGTAGCAGCAGCGGAGAGAGACGTAACAGCAGCGGTGAGAGATGTAACAGCAGCGGAGAGAGACGTAAAAGCAGCGGAGAGAGACGTAACAGCAGCGGAGAGAAAGGTAACAGCAGCGGAGAGAGACGTGACAGCAGCAGAGAGAAAGGTAACAGCAGCGGAGTGAGATGTAGCAGCAGCGGAGAGAGACGTAACAGGAGCAGAGAGAGACGTAACAGCATCAGAGAGAGACGTAGCAGCAGCAGAGAGAGACGTAACAGCAGCAGAGAGAGACGTGACAGCAGCAGAGAGAAAGGTAACAGCAGCGGAGTGAGACGTAACAGCAGCAGAGAGAGAGAGAGAGGTAACAGCAGCGGAGAGAGATGTAACAGCAGCGGAGAGAGACGAAACAGCAGCAGAGAGAGACGTAACAGCATCAGAGAGAGACGTAGCAGCAGCAGAGAGAGACGTAACAGCAGCAGAGAGAGACGTAACAGCAGCAGAGAGAAAGGTAACAGCAGCGGAGAGAGACGTAGCAGCAGCGGAGAGAGACGTAACAGCAGCGGAGAGACGTAACAGCAGCGGAGAGAGACGTAACAGCAGCAGAGAGAGCAGAGAGAGACGTAACAGCAGCAGAGAGAAAGGTAACAGCAGCGGAGTGAGACGTAGCAGCAGCGGAGAGAGATGTAGCAGCAGCGGAGAGAGACGTAACAGCAGCGGAGAGAGACGTAACAGCAGCAGAGAGAGACGTAAAAGCAGCGGAGAGAGACGTAAAAGCAGCGGAAAGAGACGTAACAGTAGCGGAGAGAGACGTAACAGCAGCGGAGAGAAAGGTAACAGCAGAGAGACGTGACAGCAGCAGAGAGAAAGGTAACAGCAGCGGAGAGAAAGGTAGACGTAACAGCAGCAGAGAGAGACGTAACAGCAGCAGAGAGAGCAGAGAGAGATGTAACAGCAGCAGAGAGAAAGGTAACAGCAGCGGAGTGAGACGTAGCAGCAGCGGAGAGAGATGTAACAGCAGCGGAGAGAGATGTAACAGCAGCAGAGAGAAAGGTAACAGCAGCGGAGAGAGACGTAACAGCAGCGGTGAGAGACGTAACAGCAGCGGAGAGAGATGTAACAGCAGCAGAGAGAAAGGTAACAGCAGCGTAGAGAGACGTAGCAGCAGCAGAGAGAGAGGTAACAGCAGCGGAGAGAGAGGTAACAGCAGCGGAGAGAGACGTAACAGCAGCAGAGAGAAAGGTAACAGCAGCGGAGAGAGAGGTAACAGCAGCAGAGACAAAGGTAACAGCAGCGGAGAGAGAGGTAACAGCAGCAGAGAGAAAGGTAACAGCAGCAGAGAGAAAGGTAACAGCAGCGGAGAGAGACGTAACAGCAGCAGAGAGAAAGGTAACAGCAGCGGAGAGAGACGTAACAGCAGCGGAGAGAGACGTAACAGCAGCAGAGAGAGATGTAACAGCAGCAGAGAGAGACATAACAGCAGCAGAGAGAGAGGTAACAGCAGCAGAGAGAAAGGTAACAGCAGCGGAGAGAGACGTAACAGCAGCGGAGAGAGACGTAACAGCAGCAGAGAGAGCAGAGAGAGACGTAACAGCAGCAGAGAGAAAGGTAACAGCAGCGGAGTGAGACGTAGCAGCAGCGGAGAGAGATGCAACAGCAGCAGAGAGAGATGTAACAGCAGCAGAGAGAAAGGTAACAGCAGCGTAGAGAGACGTAACAGCAGCAGAGAGAGAGGTAACAGCAGCAGAGAGAAAGGTAACAGCAGCGGAGAGAGACGTAAAAGCAGCGGAGAGACGTAACAGCAGCGGAGAGAGACGTAACAGCAGCAGAGAGAGCAGAGAGAGACGTAACAGCAGCAGAGAGAAAGGTAACAGCAGCGGAGTGAGTCGTAGCAGCAGCGGAGAGAGATGTAGCAGCAGCGGAGAGAGACGTAACAGCAGCGGAGAGAGACGTAACAGCAGCAGAGAGAGACGTAAAAGCAGCGGAGAGAGACGTAAAAGCAGCGGAAAGAGACGTAACAGCAGCGGAGAGAGACGTAACAGCAGCGGAGAGAAAGGTAACAGCAGAGAGACGTGACAGCAGCAGAGAGAAAGGTAACAGCAGTGGAGAGAAAGGTAGACGTAACAGCAGCAGAGAGAGACGTAACAGCAGCAGAGAGAGACGTAACAGCAGGAGAGAGAGCAGAGAGAGACGTAACAGCAGCAGAGAGAAAGGTAACAGCAGCGTAGAGAGACGTAACAGCAGCAGAGAGAGAGGTAACAGCAGCAGAGAGAAAGGTAACAGCAGCGGAGAGAGACGTAAAAGCAGCGCAGAGACGTAACAGCAGCGGAGAGAGACGTAACAGCAGCAGAGAGAGCAGAGAGAGACGTAACAGCAGCAGAGAGAAAGGTAACAGCAGCGGAGTGAGACGTAGCAGCAGCGGAGAGAGATGTAGCAGCAGCGGAGAGAGACGTAACAGCAGCGGAGAGAGACGTAACAGCAGCAGAGAGAGACGTAAAAGCAGCGGAGAGAGACGTAAAAGCAGCGGAAAGAGACGTAACAGCAGCGGAGAGAGACGTAACAGCAGCGGAGAGAAAGGTAACAGCAGAGAGACGTGACAGCAGCAGAGAGAAAGGTAACAGCAGCGGAGAGAAAGGTAGACGTAACAGCAGCAGAGAGAGACGTAACAGTAGCAGAGAGAGCAGAGAGAGACGTAACAGCAGCAGAGAGAAAGGTAACAGCAGCGGAGTGAGACGTAGCAGCAGCGGAGAGAGATGTAACAGCAGCGGAGAGAGATGTAACAGCAGCAGAGAGAAAGGTAACAGCAGCGGAGAGAGACGTAACAGCAGCGGTGAGAGACGTAACAGCAGCGGAGAGAGATGTAACAGCAGCAGAGAGAAAGGTAACAGCAGCGTAGAGAGACGTAGCAGCAGCAGAGAGAGAGGTAACAGCAGCAGAGAGAAAGGTAACAGCAGCGGAGAGAGACATAACAGCAGCGGAGAGAGACGTAACAGCAGCGGAGAGAGAAGTAACAGCAGAGAGAGACGTAACAGCAGCAGAGAGAGACATAACAGAGCAGCGGAGAGAGACGTAACAGAGCAGCGGAGAGAGACGTAACAGCAGCGGAGTGAGACATAGCAGCAGCGGAGAGAGACATAGCAGCAGCGGAGAGAGATGTAGCAGCAGCGGAGAGAGACGTAACAGCAGCAGAGAGAAAGGTAACAGCAGCGGAGTGAGACGTAGCAGCAGCGGAGAGAGATGTAACAGCAGCGGAGAGAGATGTAACAGCAGCAGAGAGAAAGGTAACAGCAGCGGAGAGAGACGTAACAGCAGCGGTGAGAGATGTAACAGCAGCAGAGAGAAAGGTAACAGCAGCGTAGAGAGACGTAACAGCAGCAGAGAGAGAGGTAACAGCAGCAGAGAGAAAGGTAACAGCAGCGGAGAGAGACATAACAGCAGCGGAGAGAGACGTAACAGCAGCGGAGAGAGACGTAACAGCAGAGAGAGACGTAATAGCAGCAGAGAGAGACATAACAGAGCAGCGGAGAGAGACGTAACAGCAGCGGAGAGAGACGTAACAGCAGCAGAGAGAGCAGAGAGAGACGTAACAGAGCAGCGGAGAGAGACGTAACAGCAGCGGAGAGAGACGTAACAGCAGCAGAGAGAGCAGAGAGAGACGTAACAGCAGCAGAGAGAAAGGTAACAGCAGGGGAGAGAAAGGTAACAGCAGCGGAGTGAGACGTAGCAGCAGCGGAGAGAGATGTAGCAGCAGCGGAGAGAGACGTAACAGCAGCGGTGAGAGATGTAACAGCAGCGGAGAGAGACGTAAAAGCAGCGGAGAGAGACGTAACAGCAGCGGAGAGAAAGGTAACAGCAGCGGAGAGAGACGTGACAGCAGCAGAGAGAAAGGTAACAGCAGCGGAGTGAGATGTAGCAGCAGCGGAGAGAGACGTAACAGGAGCAGAGAGAGACGTAACAGCATCAGAGAGAGACGTAGCAGCAGCAGAGAGAGACGTAACAGCAGCAGAGAGAGACGTGACAGCAGCAGAGAGAAAGGTAACAGCAGCGGAGTGAGACGTAACAGCAGCAGAGAGAGAGAGAGAGGTAACAGCAGCGGAGAGAGATGTAACAGCAGCGGAGAGAGACGAAACAGCAGCAGAGAGAGACGTAACAGCATCAGAGAGAGACGTAGCAGCAGCAGAGAGAGACGTAACAGCAGCAGAGAGAGACGTAACAGCAGCAGAGAGAAAGGTAACAGCAGCGGAGAGAGACGTAGCAGCAGCGGAGAGAGACGTAACAGCAGCAGAGAGAGACGTAAAAGGAGCAGAGAGAGAAGTAACAGCAGCAGAGAGAGAAGTAACAGCAGCAGAGAGAGACGTGACAGCATCAGAGAGAGAAGTAGGAGCAGCAGAGAGAGACGTAACAGCAGCAGAGAGAGACGTAACAGCATCAGAGAGAGACGTAACAGCAGCAGAGAGAGACGTAACAGCAGCAAAAAGAGACGTAATAGAAGCAGAGAGAGACGTGACAGCAGCAGAGAGAAAGGTAACAGCAGCGGAGAGAGACGTTACAGCAGCGGAGAGAGATGTAACAGCAGCGGAGAGAGACGTAAAAGCAGCGGAGAGAGACGTAACAGCAGCGGAGAGAGACGTAACAGCAGCGGAGAGAGAGACGTAACAGCAGCAGAGAGAGACGTAACAGCAGCAGAGAGAAAGGTAACAGCAGTGGAGTGAGATGTAGCAGCAGCGGAGAGAGACATAGCAGCAGCGGAGAGAGATGTAGCAGCAGGGGAGAGACACGTAACAGCAGCAGCGAGAGACGTAACAGCAGCAGAGAGAGCAGAGAGAGATGTAACAGCAGCGGAGAGAGATGTAACAGCAGCAGAGAGAGAGGTAACAGCAGCGGAGAGAGATGTAACAGCAGCGGAGAGAGACGTAACAGCAGCAGAGAGAAAGGTAAGAGCAGCAGAGAGAGACGTAACAGCAGCAGAGAGAGACGTAACAGCAGCAGAGAGAAAGGTAACAGCAGCAGAGAGAGACGTAACAGCAGCAGAGAGAAAGGTAACAGCAGCAGAGAGAAAGGTAACAGCAGCGGAGAGAAAGGTAACAGCAGCAGAGAGAGACGTGACAGCAGCGGAGGGAGATGTAACAGCAGCGGAGAGAGACGTAACAGCAGCGGAGAGAGATGTAACAGCAGCAGAGAGAAAGGTAACAGCAGCGGAGAGAGACATAACAGCAGCAGAGAGAGAGGTAACAGCAGCAGAGAGAAAGGTAACAGCAGCAGAGAGAAAGGTAACAGCAGCGGAGAGAAAGGTAACAGCAGCAGAGAGAGACGTGACAGCAGCGGAGAGAGATGTAACAGCAGCGGAGAGAGACATAACAGCAGCAGAGAGAGAGGTAACAGCAGCAGAGAGAAAGGTAACAGCAGCGGAGAGAGACGTAACAGCAGCGGAGAGAGACGTAACAGCAGCAGAGAGAGACATAACAGCAGCAGAGAGAGACATAACAGAGCAGCGGAGAGAGACGTAACAGCAGCGGAGAGAGACGTAACAGCAGCGGAGAGAGACGTAACAGCAGCGGAAAGAGACATAACAGCAGCGGAGAGAGACGTAACAGCAGCGGAGAGAGACGTAACAGCAGCGGAAAGAGACATAACAGCAGCAGAGAGAAAGGTAACAGCAGCGGAGTGAGACGTAGCAGCAGCGGAGAGAGACGTAAAAGCAGCAGAGAGAGACGTAACAGCAGCGGTGAGAGACGTAACAGCAGCGGAGAGAGACGTAAAAGCAGCGGAAAGAGACGTAACAGCAGTGGAGAGAGACGTAACAGCAGCGGAGAGAGACGTAACAGCAGCGGAGAGAGATGTAACAGCAGCGGAGAGAGAGGTAACAGCAGCGGAGAGAGAGGTAACAGCAGCGGAGAGAGATGTAACAGCAGCGGAGAGAGAGGTAACAGCAGCGGAGAGAGACGTAACAGCAGCAGAGAGAAAGGTAACAGCAGCGGAGAGAGAGGTAACAGCAGCAGAGACAAAGGTAACAGCAGCGGAGAGAGAGGTAACAGCAGCAGAGAGAAAGGTAACAGCAGCAGAGAGAAAGGTAACAGCAGCGGAGAGAGACGTAACAGCAGCAGAGAGAAAGGTAACAGCAGCGGAGAGAGACGTAACAGCAGCGGAGAGAGACGTAACAGCAGCAGAGAGAGATGTAACAGCAGCAGAGAGAGACGTAACAGCAGTGGGGGGAGACATTGTTTGTTGTTTTATTCATTCACAATGCCATTCCAGCATCTCAAGCTATATTCATGGTGACAACCATTCAATCCATACACAAGTCTGTTCTATACACCTACTGTATCAATCTAATCTGCATGTCTTTGGGCTGAGGGATGAGTCCCACGCTGACACAGAGAGAACATGGACACTCCACACAGACATAACAGCAGCAGGAGAGAGATGTAACTTATAAAAGTGAGATGGTAAAGTTCCAGAGCTTTAATGGGTGTTTTCTATAATCAATTATTTCTCTAGGACACTTTCATGATGTTAAGTTGTTCTCTACCATCAGAGCAGAAAATAATCAGCAACATTCAAACAAAAGTTCATGACTTGTTTTAAAATGTTTGGATTTCTTGCTGTATTTTCACAGATCAAACAGCCACTGGAATTCTTTACAGTGATTTTACCACGACTGTATCTCACCGCCTCTGGTGCTTTCTTGCTTTAATAAAGTCTTTATCCAATAATAACACACAGTACGACAATCGCTCACATAAACAAAAATCTGTTTGCTTCAAATGTCTTGGCCGTACATTTGACCCAGATGCTATTAAAATACAGACGTAAAACATTGCCTGGGAAACACGCGCAGGGCAGCTGATGTTATAGACTGCTTTTCTTCTCTCATGCATCGATTCAATTTCTGTCTGTCAAAACCGCATTTCCACGTGCACAGAGACTTGCTGAAGAAATCTGCTCCAGAATCATGTCAGACTGAAAAGCGGCTGTCTCTAAAGGATTTTATTATATTTACTTGCTGTTTAAAGAGAACAGTGCAGAATGAAAACATATTTTAAAAAGGATTTTCTTTTTTTATGATGTTTGTTTGAACTGTTTGTAAAGATGCTGCAGGAAAGGAAACCAAATTATTAATCACGATTTTCCCCACATTTTTCATAATTGATTTTAGTTTATAAAGGCTTTAACAATGTTTCTGTATGACTTTGAAAATGTATGTAACATCAAAATAAAATCACCAAACTCAAAAATAAAAATTGAAAGTTATGATGAATGAAGCCGTTTAAATAACAGAGAAGCATGGCTCTGTTTGAAGCTGTATGTTGTGACAAATAGTGAAGTGCAGATGATAACACAGCTTTATTGTGTGTGTGAGCAGGATGAATAGAACACACAGCTCTAAGGATACATAAAACAAGAGATGCTGTAAGTCTGTAGATATGAAGAATACACATGTTAGAAGTGACGGCAAGGTTGTGAGTGAACATTAATTCAAGTTTAGAGAAACCACTTCAATATTTATCTCTAATCTTCACTTCAGCTTGTGTGTTAGAACTACATTGTCAAGCTTATGATGTCGCTTTGGATAAAAGCACATGAAAGTCACATGACCTGCAAGAACCAATAGTCAGTGACATCAAACATACTGAGAGAGGTGATTCTGAGTGTAAATGAGATTTCAAAGATGACATTATCTGTAAGTGCACAAGAGTTTATGGTGCTTTTATTGTCAGTGCAAATCATTCCTTCATCAGAACATGGACCACATGAACATTCAAGACAGAAGGAAAATATTCCTTGGATTGAACGACATGACTGTGAATAAATGATAGAATGTGTGTTGTTAAATATGTATCCGAGAAACACTGTCTCTCTTTGAGCCCTGACATCACGTACCTGAGGCAACAGATGAAGACCAGGACAAGTTGCAGGAAGAGACGGACAGCGGGACAAAGTGGCTTTCTGCCGTCAGAGAACTAATGAGGGCCGCAGCCTCTGCACGCAGGATAAACATTATTTCTAGCATATTGTAACTGCCAGTCGCTTGTTTATGGCCTGGCTTTTGTGCTCTGAGAGCTAATGACGCTTCAAAAAAAAGAGAAAAAACCTCTCTCTCTCTCTCTCTCTCTCTCTCAGTCTCGCTGCACCACGTCCACTCCAGAGCCACATCAAACGCTCGGCTCCTGGCTCCGCTCCTGATAATTGTGCACCTATTGTTCTCCATGTGGAACCCAAGCAGTGGACGAAAGAGAAAATGGAGGCACAGAGAGCGGAAAATAGGCCTCCATAATGAGTCCACTACAGCTGAGTAAATACACTCTAAAACAATATCCTCCCACTCACTTGAGTCTCTCGGTGACAAACACAATGCCGTGACATTCTGACCGTGTGTGTTTTAACATCTTTCTGAAGTAAATGAAATGAAGTTTGTGTTCCAGGTTCATCTGCTCACATCTGCTCATCTCTGTTCTATGCTTCTGAATAGTTGTTTACTGCCTTACGTCAAAGGACATGGTTGCTGGATTCTAAGCGAAAACGGAAGTGCAATTACATTTTTTGCAGTAACATTTAAAGAGCACTTTATCAACATAATATGTCATTGTTGGACCATTTCAGAAAAACGATCAAATATACTTTTATTACATTCAGAAAGAACCCAGAAATTCAGACTTGATTGGAAAGTTACCAAAACAACATCAGAACATGTTTTGTGAGCTGGGTTCATGTTGAATGTGTCTGTGAATTCATTGAGTGTAAACCTGCACAAGCGACTGAGGCCTCATTCATGTCTCTATTTCACCTTTAATGTCCACAAACAACACTTCAGCAGAGAACATAAACACACCTCCAACCGAGCTGTCGTTCAATTGAAAGGGCCGATCAAAACATACACACGCATACACACGCGCACACCAAACACACAAACCACACACAGAGGTGAATGAAAGCACAGGGGTCAGTAGGATTTTTATGAGGTGTTATTTTTTATGGCAATGAAAGCAACAACAGGTTGAAGTGGGCCAGTCCAACCTTGATGTGACTGATCGTGACCTGAATGAAAAGGTAAGAATAACATCTCTGGGCTGTAATTACACGACTCACGGCTGCAGGTCTGTACGTGACGGGAGTGAAGGATCACGGGAACATACGCATGCAATCACACGCGGGGTCGCTGCAGGGAAGGCAGCCGTCTTTTGATAGCGCGACAAACCGAACTGACAAAGAAAAAGCTTTTCTTCCCGAAACAGCTGCGCGGTGACCAACAGAATCCTCTCGTCCTCCCGCCGACGCTCTCCACTGCGAGGTGGCTGTAATTGAGTTGTAAATCTGATGTGGCTCTTTTTGCCTCGTGTCAGTATCCGCCGCCGACCGCCTTCACCCCAGAGCAACGGCGCCGCTCCCTCACTCTTCCCCCCAGTGGTGCAGTCGGCGTGATGCTGACAGATGCGGCGATGGTCTTGGACAGAGTGAATATGTAGCAGGAGCTCACTGGCTCTCTGCACATGGCCTGCCGCGTTCACTCAGCATCAACCAACAAACTAGCAATTAACTCTCCAGCCCCGCTCCACCCTCCGGTGCCCGATGAACTGCACGGCCCAGGGCGGACTGACCCTCCTCCCCCCCGCACAGATTCGGAGATGTTGTGGACCCCGAACACGAGGGATCTCTCTTCGTCTAGATGCTGAGAAACACTGATGAAGATTACAGAGAGAATGATGGTCCAAACATGACTGTCCTGGATAATCTCAATACACCTCACATGCACTAAGTTAATTCAATGTCTGGAAATACAGTAGGTCACTCACAAATCTTTACCTTTGCACACACACATCTGTGAATATATCCCATCAAAAGAATGACTTCAGAATGAATAATTCTTTATTGTTTAATCTTCATTTCTTCAAAGGCAGCTCAAAGGATGATTTTGGAGGGTCTCCGAATTCCTCGTGTGAGTCTTTCACACTGTCAATGTTTTCCTGTTTGAATCATGAGGGCTGAAATCTTCTTGTGGGAACCGTTGGTCTCAGCAGCGGCGAGCATCACTAAAACCCCGCTAAGAAGAACGTCTGTACCCGGGGCGAGATGACCCAAAGATCTCCTGAAAGACACAGTGTCCTGAGAAATGAAGTGTTTTCATATGTGTCTGCTAAAGAAGCGTGGAGTTTGGTGACATCACTCATTAAAGAGGCTCACGACCCTGTGTTTATATTCTGCTGTTGTTAAACAAAAGTCTAAATGAGGGAGAAGTTGAAAGGGCAACGCTAAACAGATCATGATGTTCGTTCTACTATTATACTGCTTTGCTTGTTAGAGCAATAAATTTGAGGCACAGCGGTCTCATTTAGCCTTATTAAATGTGCCAAACAGATCCGATTCAGAGACAAAATATAAGCCAACATTCCACGGAAATCCTCAAAGCACCTTTGACCTTGCTGTGCGACAACAAAGAAACATGCCAAGTTTGGAAGAGACCTTAAACATTTGAAGCTCACTCAACCAAAGCTCTGAAGCATGCATCTGCATCTCAGAGGAAGTGATGTCATTGACCACGAGCCAATGAATGCTGAGTGATGAGGATTTGGGGATTTTGCATTAGAGAGACTAGACAAGCTCTTGAGATGAGACTGGATTGTCCAGAACTGCCTTTCAGTTAAATCCTCAATTTAATTTAAGTTGAAGTGGAGCGTCATTCATGTTCTCTTTAGCTTCACAAAACTCCTCACAATACCTTAGGGTCCAGTGTTTACATTTTTTTGAGGTTCTATTGACAGAACTGTAACTATTTGGGTGTATGAAGTCCTTACACAATGAAGCGTTATGTTTCCATTATCTTACATGGGAATGAGCTGTTTCTATCTGCATACGCACATCCCTGCATGTCATTCACTGTGATGGAGAGCCGTCAGCTGCCATTCACAACCTCACCACTAGATTTTACCGACTGGTCCTTTAAACACTGCTGATGGTACAGTATATATACTA
Organism: Triplophysa dalaica; assembly: GCF_015846415.1. Lineage (NCBI taxonomy): Eukaryota > Metazoa > Chordata > Actinopteri > Cypriniformes > Nemacheilidae > Triplophysa > Triplophysa dalaica. The sequence continues at coordinate 177,605 of NC_079545.1, forward strand.
TCAGATGTGGGATGATGTCAGCGTTATTAGCTGCTTCTTGCCATGAGGTGAAAGGTCATCTTCTCACGAAGGCTCGTCACCTCGTCCAGGCGAGGGAGAGAGAAGCGCACAGGGCGAGAAATAACAACAAACCTCAGGAGCTAAAAAAGGAAAAGAGGAAGAGACTTACAATAGACGGGACCTTTGATCCATCGCTGAAGGAAACTTTCCTCTGGGGCGTCAAGTATTAATGTGAAAGTGACTCTACCCAGTGCACATTTGTTACATCAAATAATGGAGCCTAAAATTAGTACACAATAGAAGGCAGACGGGCGACGCTCGCACCCAGCCTTGCGCAGGAAGAGGAGAGGGACTGATTGTATAAAAATGAGTGATTTGCCGGCGCACAGACGTGTCAGAAGTGGTTGGCGGCCTTCTGTGGCGCGGCGACGGGCTGAAGGTTTCTCCCAAAGGTCACATTCTCCACAGGTCTATTGTGAGGAGAAGACCTTGAATTATTCAACAGCAAAGTACCGCTGAGCATTCATTTTCATCTCAATCTGAACTCCATTCTGCTGCATTTATTTCATGTACATTTCTTTTGTTAGGGGATCTGTATTTCATGTTCAAAATGCTCTTGTGTGAAGTTATTTTGGAACTTAATCAGTTTGGAAAGAAAGTGATGATGCCGAATGAAACCAAACCTGAAACTTCAGTCATTCAGTTATGGAAAATGTAGACTTTGGAAAAACAGTGAGGACACTTTCACCGTTTGTAATCTGTGGTTGCACAAATAGTAATCAATACACTTGATCAAACAATGATCACTATACTTGCACTGTAATAAAAGACCAGAACATTTCACTTCAAAGATTTTCCTGTAGCTTAGCTGCGAGAGCAATGCGTGAGCAACACAAGAATCATGGGTTTGAATCCCAGAAAACACCTGAGAGGACCGTAAGTGACTTGTGACTTCTCACTAAACTGTTCAAACCAATGACTGAGGTTTCCAGCAGAATTAAAAGATAGCGTAATTCTCATGAAATGGGGAGGACACATGAATGAATACACATCGGTGTTGATGATGGACAAAGCTCTCTGTTGCACGGGAATGATCTCTTTTTGTGGGTGGAAGGACGTGTTTGCCAAGGTCTTCCAGAAGCCGGGCTGAGAGTAGGGTTTGGTAACTCTGAGAGAAGATTCGGCGCTGCAGTGAAAAGCCAAACCCACACTCATCCGTCTTTGTGCTTTTAAGAGATCCAGAATAGCGGGATTACAAGATCTAATTTCCTTCACAAAGTGGGTTAAAAGAAAAAAAGGGCCGAGCTCGCAAGTAGCTTGTTTATGTTGGTGGAGCGAGAGCTGTTAAGCGTTTAAATCGTGGTAACCGAAGCCAAAGCTGATGTGAGTTTCAGCCTGCCGAGTCTGAGAAAGAAAGACATAAAGACAGGAGTCTCCTGTAATGACCAACTCACTCACATGTGAATGTACTCATGAAAGAAAGCAGACATGACATGACCACAAGAACAAAGACACGCACAAAGACACGTTTGTATGAGATCTTGTGAGAAGTTGGTCGTGTGACATTAGTAGAGAATATTTGATTCCCAAGCAATGTTGCGCACGTGAGAAATAAAAGAAGCTGAAAGGTGGTGAGCGTACATATCGAGCATTACGGCTCCAGTCTTCAGAGGTCTGATGACAAACGGCCGCCACCTGAACCCCTCGCAGCTGGTTCTGTGTATTTAATAAACATGTAAACAATCCAGTTGAGCTCATTAGGTGATTGCAAAGAGCCACGCTGTCCATAAATCAAGAGTCAGGTTATCAAAGCCTCTGATCTCAACTGTACCGGGCGCCCAGCTGTCTACACGACACAAACTATGAAGAGCGCCTGTAAAGAATTACATTCCACCGCCTCACCGCTCCTGAGCCTCACCACGCCCGGCAGGATAGATTTAAAAAATATAACTCCTATAAAAAGGATATTTTCAACACAATCACTGTTTACTGCAGCGTCAGGAAAAGACATATTGTTGTATTTCATTTAGTGTTATTGGTGATTTTCCCCCAGGTCATTGATAGAGATATACACGTCAAGAATCTAAAACCATGGAACCAGGAGACAAACAAACCAAAGGTCAAGAGAAGCTTCTGAGGGATCCGGTTGCCTGTAGGGAGGGTAGTTAAGATATTGTCAAAGTAACCTGAAATCTATGAAGAATCATCTGATGTGTGGTGTATTTCTGCTTTAGAGACGCTCTCTACACGTGTGGCACAATGACATCAGAGGGAAACATTTGTGACCCTGTGTTTGACATTCTGCCTTAAGTCTCAGAATCTTAGGAATGATTAAGTTACTTAAATTCTACAATTACGAACTTGGATTGCTTTTAAGATCACATGGGATTAATTATCACTTTTATGCAGAAGATATTAACTCTAAGCCTAGTCAAAATTGGGATGTTCCTTTTTTAACACATTGTATTTTTGAGATAGGATCATGGCTGTCCCAAAACGTTTTGTGTCTTAAAAGTGATAAGAGATAAAGGTTTTGCTTATTGGCATCTTCCATCAGCTTCGTAAAGCTGGCTCACTATTTTTAATAGTTGATGGCTTTGTTTTGGAACCACAAACCAAATAAAAAATCTAAGAGTTATATTTGATTCAAGTTTGTCATTTGTTGCTAATTTTCAGCACACTGTAAAGAACTTCTACTTTCATCTCAGAAATATTGCTAGACTCCGTTCTATGTTATACCTTTCCGTGACTGAAGGCTTATTAATACTTTTGTTTTCTCCCGTATCGACTATTGCAATGCACTTCTTGCTGGGGTTCCTAAAACCACACTTAACAAATGTGTGCAAAATTCAGCTGCTACGATCCTGACCAGAGTGAGGAGAAATGAGCATATCACACTCATTGTAAAGTCTCTGCACTGGCTTCCAGTCAGGTTCAGAGTTGATTTTAAAGTCCTCATGCTCACATATAAGGCACTGCATGGTCTGCCCCTCAGGTTGTGTCTGCACTTTTAATCTTATACACACTACGCTTCATCTACGCTCTTCACACACAGGTTTATTGGCAGTCTCACAGACACGGTTGTGTTCTGAAGGGGACAGGCCTTACTCATCCTGCCTCCTCACAAGAACTTCAATATTTTTCAATCTTATTTAAAAACTTACTTTTTTGGGTTGGCTATTATGTATTTATTTGTTAATGATTAAATGAATATAACCAGTTTTTTGTGTGTGTTGTATTATTATAATTTGCTTTTTTATGTAAAGTGCTTTGAGTAGCTACTTAAAGGCGCTATATAAAAATAAAGTATTATTATTAATCATAAGACTGCGAGTTTCATTTCACTGTGAATCTTTGACATCATATTTTTCAAAATTGTTTTTTTATAGAAAGTTCTTTGGATGATTTTATGTAGAACACAGAATCACAGTAGATGAGTGTTCACAGACTGTGTCACATTTATATTCTTGAAAGGTTCCTGACTTGAGCAACAGAATATCAGATTGGAGCGAATCTAAGGGTTATTGACAACAGCAGAACATCTTGTGAATCTTCAGCAGTAATCAGAACAACGCTGTAATCTGCACCCGCCGCTGTTGAATGACCTCACATCCCTGGATATCTCACGCTTGAAATGGACAGTAAAGTGAATTATTCACAGCGAATCCATGAAATGAATGAAGTATTGTTGCCGTCAGGGTTATTATTACCTGCGGTTGAAGCGAGCTGTAGATGATCTGAGCGGCCGTGGAGGATTGGCACTAATTTGAGAGCGAATGAGGAAGCTGGGAATATCCTGACTACATCTTTAACCTATTCAGGCGGGATGATGTCATGATTAGAAGAGGAAGTTGGAACCCATTCCAAAACCGTGACGAGAGGGAGCGAATGAGACAGAAGAGATCAAAGATGAGAAGCACTCGACACAGAGACTCGTCTCCACATCCAACGCACCAAGCAAGTAAAGATTTGTGCATGTGGTGCATCACATCAGCAGCTTCACTTCTGTCCGATCCTTCAGAGGTTTGATGAGGTGAAGTTAGACACAGAACAGAAGAATGGCACCGCTCCTCACGAGATCTCTTTCAGAAGCTATCTGTCTTTATTAGACTTCTCAAGAGCTAAAAGAGGAATGAGAGAGAGAATGCCTGTCACAACATCAGATTCTCACCACACCATGGAAAAATAAGAAAAAATAATGCTATCAGTCAAATTCAATTGGGCTGGTCTGAAATGTTGGTTTGCAGTCACTAGTTTGAATGTTTTTTTGTAGAACTGTGGAAAGTTTCCCATGTGAGATGCGTCAGTTCAGAAAAAAAGAAGTTCTCTCAGGCTTTCTGTAAAGTCATTTATCACCCTCGCTCAGCTGAGAGCTCGATGGATGTCGTCCAACCCCTCCACAAGATCCTCAAGCTGGTCTCATGAGGCCGAGAGCTGAAGCATCTGATTGTGTTGAAGGCCTTTCACAATAGTGAACCAGTGTTTTCAATCAACCGACAGTAAAGACAGCTGATCTGCTCTCAAACAAACAACCATTCTGTGAGGCTTCATTCTATTTCATCTCATCAATGCATTCTGTGGTTTTCTTAGGTGCAGTGCTGAAAGCAGGCAGAAAGCACAGCGCACACACACTTTGACTTGTCTTTGGACACCCGTGCATTCACAGCGTATGTTTCAGCAAGTCCAGTCGTGTCTGCTGTGAAGCAGTGAGGGAGTCACTTCTCATTTTTCCTGCCTTCAAAGGATATAACTCACACTGCCCTGTCACCTCTTCAGTGTAAAATATGTTCTTGCCCTAAACTAAAACAAACAACACATCCATCTCTATCAGCTGGAGCCCCAGAAGAAGTGTGTGTGTGTGGGGAGGACTTTGGCATCCATCAGTTTTTCGACACTCAATTAGAAACTGATTTACACCTGAGAAACAAAGTTCAGTGACCTTTTCTCGAACAAACACTTTAAAGCAAGAACATGGGGAGCGTATCATATACTTGAGCAGAACGTATTATAAAAAATATTAATTTAGTCATAATTTTGCAGGACACTCTAACAGGGCACCTGAGAGTTATTTCTGTTGAATAAATCATTTGCATTAAACTGCTGCTTTCCCCTCGAACGTAGGCCAGCAACATCATTTGGGAATTGTTTGAATCTGACGCTTCGGTCTCCACACGTGTCCGGGCGCCTGTGTTTGTTTAGGCCAGACCTTCAACCCCTCATCATCTCTGCCGAATCTCGGTGTTTCCAATTTCCCCTGACCCCTCGAATGTGCTCAACATCTGAGGGATCTTCTGTCACGGCTCTGGAAGCCATTTTCTCTCTGTTGTTGACCTGTCGGTTGTGACGGGTGCACGGCCTCTGCGTCAGACCTGATTAAACCAGCCGCCGCTGGAGCCTTCATCCCTCACAGAACTTCACGGAGAAACAATCTGTGTCCAACATGAGCTCATCAGGACGGCCGAGCTCTCGCTGGTGACGTGACAATTATCAGCGGTTTCCTTCATCTCGAAGAATATACCTCATGAACTCTGAAGCAGCTGATCAAGAGAGAGTCTAGCAAACATCTTCTGCTGGGCTTTAACAGTGCTAACCTGTACATTCAGTGATAAAAAGAGCAGATGTGCTAGGACGGTACACTAAGTTTGGGGAAGAATTTGGGAAACATGTTTTTCCAAAAAAAAGCAGCTTGAAACTGCAGATGTAGTTTGGGTTAGGTTAGGGATAGATTCCAAAATCAAAGTGCATGTGTGTGTGTGTGTATGTGTAAGAACGTGTGTGCGTGCTCGCACATTGGATTAGTTGGTATGTGTGTGACTAAAGACTATCTGAATGCTTCCTTCAGGCTGGTAAGTGGCTCTCCCTGGACCCTGAGGCCCTGTCAATCAAATGCACAAAATATTCAGTGAGCCTTTACCTTTCCCACCAGTGGGGCTATCCAGACTGATTAAGACTTTCTCACTTAAAATATCTTTCATCATCGTCATCTTGTCCTCGCATCTTCACTTTTCTTCAGCACATTGACGTCTTTCATGTAGCTCAGTGGATAAAGCAATGCCAAATGGATTCCATCCCAGGGATTGCATATACTCAGACACATTTTTTATACAATGCAATGTAAGTCCCTTTGGATAAAAGCATCTGCCAAATACATAAATGTAAATGTAATGTCGGTTTGAGCTTCAGTAATGCATGTATGAGCTGCAGTCATGTCTGTGTGAGTAGGCAGTAAAGCATGCATGAGTAACAGTGATATCTGTGTATACTTTAGTAATGCATGTGTGAGCTGCAGCGATGTCTGTTTGAGTTGCAGTGATGTGTGAATGAGCTGCAGTGATGTCTGTGTGAGTTGCAGTAATGCATGTGTGAGCAAGAGTAATGTCTCTGTATACTTTAGTAATGCATGTGTGATTTGCAATGATGTCTGTTTGAGTTACTATAATGCATATTTGATTTGCATTCATGTCTGTGTGAGCTGCAGTGATGCATGTGTGAGCTGCAGTACTGTCTGTTTGAGTGGCAGTAATGCAAGTGTGAGATGCAGTGATGTCTGTGTGTGCTGCAATACTGTCTGTTTGAGAGGCAGTAATGCATGTGTGAGGAAGATTGATGTCCGTGTATACTTAAGTTACGCGTGTGTGAGTTGCAGTGATGTCTGTGTGAGCTGCAATACTGTCTGTTTGAGGTGCAGTAATTTATATGTAATTTGCAGTGATGCATGTGTGAGCAACAGTGATGTCTGTTTATACTTTAGTTACGCATGTGTGAGTTGCAGTGATGTATGTGTGAGCTGCAATAAAGTCTGTGTGAGGTGCAGTAAAGCATGTGTAATTTACAGTGATATCTTTGTGATTTGCAGTGATGTCTTTTTGAGAGGCAGTAATGCATGTGTGAACAACAGTGATTTCTTTGAAAACTTTAGTAACGCATGTGTGAGTTGCAGTGATGTCTTTCTACACTGCAGTAATGCATATGTAACCCGCAGTAATTCCAGTGTGACCTTATTTGTTCAATGTGTGCCCTGCAGGATATCCTGTGTATGAATGCAACAATCCTTAATTCCATTATTCTGGGTGTTAGTGAAATGTTGATGTAATGCAATCCAGTGGTCGCCAGCTTGGCCTAAATCTAGCAGACAGTGAGTCTGAACAAAGTGTGGCATCAATTCTAATGGGCTTTTTAGGGCTGTAAAGATGGAAATCTGTTCACGCCTCAACTGTCATGTCTGATTATGACCAATCGAACAATGAGTCCATTCACACTAGCTCAGGTTACCTCCTCTCGTCCATTAAGAGATTTCTGAATCGGAACTGCTGCTCCAGCTGTGTGAAATGTATATTCAATTATTACATTCTACAGGAGTCACTTTTGAAGAGTTGAAACTTGAGGAAAAAAACTAAGATATTGATATCAACTCTTTTCTTGCATCCTTATGATGTCTAATTTAATCAAAGAAAAATATGAGAAAGCAGATCTCCTAACCTTATCTGCTATTAGATCTTGACTCCTGTGTATCATAGGCTATTTCTACCGGTGTATGAGTGTTAAAAATGAAATGTTTACAGCTAATGGCATTTTTTTGTTGGCTGTCATGGCAGGAGTGTCTTTGAGAGTGTCTGCGGCGCCTGTCAAAGTTATGACTCATTATCAGATAAATGTCTCCAGTCAGTGATGTTTATGTACTAATGCTTTTAGCAGGGCACTTACCTTTAGAGGCCAGATCTATAAAGAGATAATTGCAGAGCGATTGAGGTTCCTACATCAGGGTTTGTCAGATCTTTGTCAAGTTACACCTTCTGTTTGTGTGTGGTTGGGGGTGAGCATCTCCTGATAACTGTGTTGTAAAACAATGATGAGTCAAAAGTTCCATATCACAAGAGCAAATTCAGCTGGTGACCGATGCTTTCAGAGTTGGAGGTTTATTACGGAGGGGAACACTACAGTTACAAGGGGTGTGACAACACAAGGGAGTGGGGCAATGAATAAAGGGCGTGGTTACATTAGGGGGCAGGTACTGACCGCATCTTCAACTCTCAAATGAGAGAACTTTGTGCGGGGAGGAATGCCTATAATGTCTTTGTATGACAGATACAACTGCACAAGCCCCACAGCTATCATTAAACTTTCCAGTCACCAACAAAGAAAGAGATTGAACCGGGCATGAAGACTTGCATAAATGCTTATTTGAAATGACCTGCATGTGGGAAAACGTTTTGCAGCTCTACAGGGACACAAGTTCATCTTCCACTCAGTGTAAAATATTCTGGGAGAAGACGTCACGTTGAACTAAATCAGGGAGATGCTATAAAAATAGATACCATGTCTTCTTTATTTTTCAGAGTGATTTCTCTCACTACAAAAACTGTTGTTAATGAATGTAAAGCAGCTGTGCAACAATGCAAAACTATGAAAAGCATTCTAGAATAAAACCGAATTGCATTCTCTAACGCTTGGATTTACATTTACTATTTGGCAGACTCTTTATCCAAAGCGACTTACACTGCATTATACTATGTATTGATCTCTGAGTATGTGCAATCCCAGGGATTGAACCCTTGGCATAGCTAGCACCGCGCTGTGACCACTGAGCCACAGGAAAGCACTGTGTGCGTTTTTATGCCAGGGTTTTTCCTGCATAGAGAAATTGGAGGCGGCCACTTCCGTCAAATGTCGTGCCGGTTCAGGGTCTCACCAAAATTATGTAGGGAGTCTTCACAAGAAATGCTGCGTGCATTTAACAGACTGTCAATTGTATAAAAACCCTAACCCTAACGCACATTGTGTTCAGAACGACTCGCACACGAATTACTCATTTGAACCGATTCATCTAAACTATTGAACTTTTTTATTAATTGCAAATTTAAGAGATCATTGAATCATTCAAAGTGAGCCACAGAGAATGCAAGATTTCTGAATGAGCTTTGCTCATTTAGAAAGGATGGTTAATTCAGTTGGCTATTGTGGGCTGAAAAGTTAGTTGAAAATGATAAAAAAACATTTTTGTTTGGTTGAATAATAGTAATGTTTTATATAACTTAATCATTTTCATTTTTTTCAAATTTTATTAGAACTTTTAATATATCAAAGTCACTCTGGTGAAGCCACTTAAAGGTACTGTAGGCCTATGTGTGTGAACAAGATCAGGATGGCACCACCTCCGCCTCATTTTGAGCCAGGAAAAACGATGTATGCATGCGGCAGAAGCTTTTATCCAAAGTGCCTCAGATGTACATTCAAGATATATTTCATGTTTGTCTTTTTCCTGGGAATCGAACCCATGAACTTTTGCACTGTTAGCACAGGGCGCTATCAACCGAGCAGTCCGGGTGCCCAGCAGAACAGACAATAACTGATTTGTTGTTCCGCCGGGTCCAATGAAAGACAAAAAGTGATTTGAGCCATGACAAAATTTTAGTGAGCTTCTCTTCTCAGTCTTCTCTAAACAACATTTGAATGCTCTCTTTGAAACCACTGAACACATAACAAGAGACACATTTGCTTACTCTCATGAGGACATCTTATAAGAAACACACTTTACATGGCAAATAACAAAGGGGAACCCTGACACTGTTTGACTGGCGATACAGCGCTGATAAATCTCTTACAGGACCCTCAGGCACAACCTCGACTTCATGTTTTAGCAGACTTACTGAGACTGAACGAGTACGCCCGAAGGAGCACGCTGAACAGTTTGAAGAATTTTTACTGCATGTTTACTGTTTGTTCTGACAAGCATATTTAAGAAGTTTTTCTACTTTCAAATTCAAGCCTGAAAGGTGTTTTTAGCAGAGGACTGTTCCGATCTTCCAAAACACACGCCGCAATAACCTCCACACACAAGGTATCAAAGCTGTATCCTTGTCTTGGCACTTTTAAAGATGAAGTTAAGCACCGTGTGCTTTGAAATGTCCAGGACGGTGAGCATACACGTAACCTGTGAACTCGCCGGCTCCAGCAGGACTTGTGCTACGTGTCAACAGTTCATTCCATCAGTGTCACGGGACACATTCTAGGACACGCTAATCTCGTGCTTTGATTTATGCTTGTGAAGAGTAACAAGGATTCCTTGTGACATCATCTTCTCTGCTGGCTAAGAAGTCATCTATCAGAGATCATGATGGGAAACTGCTTGACTTCACTGCTTGTACAGTTCACTGTATGACATCTGGATAAGAAACCTTAGGCCATCGTTCAGAGGTCATGCTTCTCACCAGATACTCAACAAATATTTGTGTTGAGTTTCAGACGGATGAATAAATGTGAACTTAATCAAATGTACAGTCATTGTTTGTAAAAATGTAATATACGTAAATCTCACCATTGTTCAGTTAGTTGTGTTGTGTTGGCACTACAAAGCCCCATCCCTGTGGCTAATGGCTATTGATAAAACCATTGGCATAAATATAAATTTCCATTATCCAGAATACAGTAACTCATATTTAGTATTTGACATGTGTTCTCTCTCAGTCCTGAAGCTCATCATCTGGTATATGATGTCTGAACTACATGATGATTATTTTGGACTAACAGAAGAGTTTATACAGTACATGAGACATCGATAAGAGATGAAGATCCACAAAATAACACAAACACCATCAGCTTTCTGAAGGAAAGACAATCTATGATATGTGCACACATCAGTGTGGGTGTCACTAGTTACTAAGTAATGAGTTACTGTCATTGAATTACTTTTCCATTGAAAAAATAAAGTTAAAGGACAGTTACTCTGATGTAATTCAACTAAATACCGTGTCTAATATACAGTTGAAAGAAAAAGTATGTGAACCCTTTGGGCTTACTTGGATTTCTTCATAAATTGGTCATAAAATGTGTTCTGATCTTCATCTAAGTCACAACAATAGAGTAAAAACAGTCTGCTTAAACTAATACCGCACAAATATTATACGTTTTCATGTTTTTATTGAAGACAACATGTAAACATTCATAGTGCAGGGTGGAAAAAGTATGTGAAACCCTAGACTAATGACTTCTCCAAGAGCTAATTGGAGCCAGGAGTCAGCCAACCTGGGATCCAATCAATGTGATGAGATTGTATGTGTTGATTAAAGCTGGCCTGTCCAATAAAAAACACACACCAGTTTTGAGTTTGCTGTTCTGAAGAAGCGTTGTCTGATGTGAACCATGCCTCGCACAAAAGAGCTCTCAGAAGAACTACGATCAAGAATTGTTGACTTACATAAAGCTGGAAAGGGCTACAAAAGTATATCTAAAAGCCTTGATGTCCATGTGTCCACGGTAAGACAGATTGTCTACAAATGGAGAAAGTTCAGCACTGTTGCTACACTCCCTAGGCGTGGTCGTCCTGTAAAGATGACTGCAAGAGCACAGCGCAGAATGCTCAATGAGGTGAAGAAGAATCCTAGAGTGTCAGCTAAACACTTACAGAAATCTCTGGCACATGCTAACATTTTTGTTGACAAATCTACAATAAGGAAAACATTAAACAAGAATGGACTTCATGGGAGGACACCACGGAGGAAGCCACTGCTGTACAAAAAAAACATTGCAGCACGTTTGAAGTTTGCAAAAGAGCACCTGGATGTTCCACAGCACTACTGGCAAAACATTCTGTGGACAGATGAAACCAAAATTGAGTTGTTTGGAAAGAACACACAACGCTATGTGTGGAGAACAAAAGGCACAGCACACCAACATCAAAACCTCATCCCAACTGTGAAATATGGTGGAGGGGGCATCATGGTTTGGGGCTGCTTTGCTGCCTCAGGCCCTGGACGGATTACTGTCATCGATGGAAAAATGAATTCCAAAGTTTATCAAGACATTTTGCAGGAAAACTTAAGACCATCTGTCCGCCAACTGAAGCTTAACAGAGGATGGACGATGCAACAGGACAACGACCCAAAGCATAGAAGTAAATCAACAACAGAATGGCTTCAACAGAAGAAAATACGGCTTCTGGAGTGGCCCAGTCAGAGTCCTGACCTCAACCCGATTGAGATGCTGTGGCATGACCTCAAGAGAGCGATTCACACCAGACATCCCAAGAATATTGCTAAACTGAAACACTTTTGTAAAGAGGAATGGTCCAAAATTTCTCCTGACCGTTGTGCAGGTCTGATCTGCAACTATAGGAAACGTTTGGTTGAGGTTATTGCTGCCAAAGGAGGGTCAACCAGTTATTAAACCCAAAGGTTCACATACTTTTTCCACCCTGCACTATGAATGTTTACATGTTGTGTTCAATAAAAACATGAAAACGTATAATGTTTGTGCGGTATTAGTTTAAGCAGACTGTGTTTCTCTATTGTTGTGACTTAGATGAAGATCAGAACACATTTTATGACCAATTTATGAAGAAATCCAAGTAAGCCCAAAGGGTTCACATACTTTTTCTTTCAACTGTTTGTGTGTGCAATAGTGGAATTGACATAAAAAGTCAAAGTCTAACGTTAAGATGTAGTTTTATATTATTTATTGGAATTAATTAAATAAGCCATTTCATGTCTATCTATGAATCACTGATCTACTCAGGATTGATGTAGATATAGAAAGTAATCAGTAATAAGTCATTAAATACTTTTGGAGAGAGTCATCTGTACAGTAATCTAATTACACTATTGAATATGTCATTAGTAACTAGTAATGGATTACTTTTCAGAGTAATTTACCCAACACTGACATACATGCTGCACTTTCACATGAATCAAAGCTCACAGTTTTCACCCAGTTACACTTACAAAAGTGCTTTAAAATATACTTTAAAAAGTGAGTAGCCTACTAGTACTTTGTAATACTATATAATGTTAATCATTTATAGATGGACAGCTCTGTTTCAAGCCTTCATTTACTTCAGAGACGTCACGAAGATCTTTCTCAAAGTTTCTGTTTCATCATGTTCTTATCATTACAAACAGACAGATATCTGTTCATTTATCTCCAGCCACAGGATTAAACCTTCTGTCCCTGTGACAGCAGATCAGACCCGTGAAGAGATGACATTTATGGAAATGTTCTTATGGTTTTCAAAAAGTTAAATCTAAACTTGTTGAAACTGTTAATATCGGTTTATAAAATAAAGTACAAGATATACGATTCAAAAACTTTAATGATGCATTAGCAATAAACTTCAATAGCTTCAGGACTTAAAATAGAATAAAAAAACTAAATTCTAAACCTGAAATAAAAACCTTCTATGGCCACATGACAAATAAACAAGTTACAGTCAATAACAAAAAGTTAAAAAATACCTTAAAATCAGAGTAGGCCTATAATTAACATGAAAAGTCAAATCAGAATAATGAAAGCTCATGAAAACTCTATAAAACTGAAGAGAAAAGAATGCTAACTTTCCTTTCTGATCCAGTATGTGCTGGTGTGGTCAGGATGGGTTTTTAAATGTGACAGAAGAACTCTATCAAGCATTTGTGTCACAGACAGATTGTAGAAACAGATGGATCCATGTTTCCATGTGTCTCCATCTCTCATACTTCTGAAACACAAATCAGTGTCAAAGACAGATTAAAAATACAATTCTGAGGATTGTAATGGAGTTGTGAGATTACACTGAAAACCATCACGCATGTCATAATCCCACAAAATGACCTCAAACTTCACTCAGGTCATGCATGTATCACACTTCACAAATATTCTAGAAAAAATAACATTATTTACTGTTGTTGATCATTGAAGTTCATCATTTACATTGTAGTCAAAGCTCATTAACACAAGTAGAGTAAATGATTTCAATTTGCACAGACACAATATTCACACACACATACGCACGCACGCACACACACACGCGCACACACACACATGCACACACACACACAGAGGCTTAATCTAATCAAGTGTGATGGCTAGCTCGATTAATAAAGCCAGCTATTGACTTCTAATTGGCGCCGCTTGGCTCTGCTAATTTCCTGGGACGAAATTACACTAATGCAGTTGGGTTGATGGAGTACTTACAGGCAACTCCCACGAGACGCACCATTTGAGCCAGAGAGAGAGAGAGAGAGAGAGAGAGAGAGAGAGAGAGGTGGATAAAGAGAGAGAGAGAGAGAGAGAGAGAGGTGGATAAAGAGAGAGAGAGAGAGAGAGAGAGAGAGAGGTGGATAAAGAGAGAGAGAGAGACAGAGAGAGACAGAGAGAGAGAGAGAAAGAGAGAGAGAGGTGGACAAAGAGGGAGAGAGAGAGAGAGAGAGAGAGAGGTGGACAAAGAGGGAGAGAGAGAGAGAGAGAGAGATGTTCAGGTCTGATAAAGATCGCAGCCTTGTTGTTTCATCACAGACCATTTTCTAATCAGTTCCCTGTTGGGCCGGAGGAAATGTCATCTTGCAGTATAGTTTACAGTGCAGGATCCCGGACACGGCCGTGCTGAAACTCGAGCCAGCTGTCTACACGCTAATGAATTCTCCCCAAACCGTTCACCTCTGTGGTCTCTCACAATCGCTGCTGCATCCTGGATTGATCTCATTAACCAAACGCGCACACACACACACACACACATGAACTGCAGATACATGCTAAACTAACTTGCAGTGGCTCTGTGTTCTTGACTTTTCAAACACACTTTGGGATTTAGAATTTTTAGTAAACAAATCTGAAAAAAATAGTTTTCACCTGTGAATGAGTATTTTCAATGGCATTTTGAATCATACTGTATAGAACCAATTGTGTTTCAACATAGATAAAGTTTCACAGCTTTTTGTGTCGGATCTTTAGTTTCAGATCTATAGACCACTTCACAAGATAGAATCACTCATCCACAGGCACTTCTGCTTTGATTTGATTTCTTAAAAACATAATTATGTTTAATAACGTTTTGATTCAGTTATAAACGTTATGTTAAAATCATAAACACAATACAACTAAATGATAAAAGGTTGCACTTATGTGTGAAAATCAAATGTTTTTTTTGAATTGTCTGTCTTGAGATTTTTCTTGTAAATCTTTAATCGGGTGTGCAGATTATCATGTGACCTGGAAACAAGAGGAAGATGGCTTAATCCTGTGTTAAGATCTCATATTAAAGAAAGGATTTGGTGTTTTTGATACGATGGATTACACACAGACGTGTCTTACAGGATTAGTGAGCATCATGAGACATAAACATCAACTTTTCATCATGAGCACACAAGCCTTTACAAAGGAAAAAACTACACTCATTTACAATGCAGTTTACATACACCACTGTTTATTTACTGAAGCTTTCTTCTGTTTGACACCTTTAACAATAATGACTGAGAAAACACGTCTGTATCTGCAGTGATGCTTCAGGTGTTTCTAAACAGTTCAATTGGTCTGTGTTTGCTTTCATAACATGATTTCATGAACAAAAACTGTGAATCAAGAATGAAACAAAACAAGACAAATATGACAGTCTCTGTTGTGTCCTAGAAAACAATAAAAAAATGTGTTTATTATGTGACAAATGTAAGATGTTGTGGGGATAGGGGAAGATGATAGAGGTAAAGGGTAAGGGACAGTGTGTGTGTGTGTGTGTGTGCATGTGTGTGTCGGAAGGGTAAACCCTACGGTATGAGGACAAAGGTTTTCCCCACAAAGATGACATTTCTTGGTCCTCACGAGGAGACAAGTTTATAAATCAAACAGAATTAAATTTTATTAAAATCTAAAAGAGCAGAAAGTGTTGTGTGCGGTTAGGGAATATGATATACTGTTTGTACAGTATAAATACCATTGTCTATGGAATGTCCCCATAAAACATGGAAAGTGTGAGTGTGTGCATGTGCGTGTGTGTGCATGTGTGTGTGTGAAGAACATGAAGATGGAGAAACATCTTTATCTCACTCATTTATAGGAACATGGAGAGAAGATGAGTCTCAGCAGCAGGTGTCACTGTCTCTCTGTCCCACTACATCCACACACACACACACTCACACACACGCAAGCACACCTACACACACACACACACACACACACAGTGGCAGTGTTTGTGGCTCATGTCAGTGATGTGGTTTCAGTTTTCTGAGGTTTGGCAGTGAGAGCCGTGTTTCACCTTCACTTCTGGCCTTCTGCTTGAGACTCGACCGCGGACACAGAAAACACTGATCGCCCGCTGACAAACGTGTAAATAACGCAGCTCATAAAATATTCATCCTATGGAGCTTATAGTTTTAAATATTTCATTAGTGATATCAGATTGATTTAAAAAAACATCAAATATAAGACATCTGGGAACTCCAGAGGAAAGAAATCTAACTGTATTTCCAGCAAAGATTCATTCATTTGAAATATAACTTTACAAACATGTAGAGAAAGGATCCTCTAGATTCTGCTTGTGTGCCTTCTAAAAATCAACATACTTCAATAAAAAACGAGGATCATTAAACCGTAAAACCTGTTGAAACAGAAGGAGTGTAGAGACTAGAATAAAGCAATATTAGACTGAAGTTACTGAATTATTTGCTCTGTAGCTCGTATGACCGCTGGTACAAATCTACACACTCAAATCTGTCCTTGACGTCAGACAAAACTTAACACAGTCAGGTAATGATTGTTAAGAACGTCACTCGATCAAGATGATGTGTGTGTGTACGCTTTAACTTCTGAAAAAGTGAATGTTTCTTCAATCTCAACAGACTTTCACAATGTCACACCAGACCTCAAGATGATCGTTCAGCAAATGCATGAAGAGCTCTAGAGAGCTACTGTTTTTATCTCTGATGTACTCACGCTCTGTATTGGATCCGGTCACTCATGCACGAGCACAAGGTTAATGATGCACTTTCCAAACATCTATTCCTGATGTTCCTGATAAAGCTAATGTTTCATGACTGTTAATGGTCAAGCACTCTGGGTGATAACTGATGCTATCACACGCTCACTTTCTCACCCAAAACCTTCCGTTGCTAAGATAAACCTCCCGATTCCTCGCGTCTCTCCACGTCTCGGAAGTTGATGGCCATGAACAAATGGGCCATTAGTGAAGAGGAGGGGGCAGATGTTCAGAGCCGGGGTCCCTCGTCACCCCCCAGACACCCTAATGACATTGTCAGTGGCTTTGAAATGTGGTGGCGTGACCTACGGTTCGGGGGACGTGACCTCCCGCAGTCTGTGATTGTTAAACAGACAGACAGACATGTTTAGCTGTAGAATACAGTCAGAAACAAGGAAAGGAATAGAGAGCAGCCGGAGGACTGACTGAGCTGTTCCTTCAGGAGAAAAACAAGAAGAATTAAAAACGACTTTGAATTGGAAAAATCATTTAGGAATCAATGGCACTTGGAATGTGGACTGTGAACACTCGGGGCGATGAAGAGCTCGCGGGTCACCACCTGGAGCACAACACAACGGGCTGGACCTCCTCCTCATCCTCATGGTATTGTTATCGGCCGCTCGGCATGGTGATGTGCTGAATAATAACACTGGAGTGGCACAGCTGTGGGGTTGTGATCATATTTAGTCCTGGGCTCTTCAGGTAAGCTTGTATTCGTACACTCAGACTTTATCTCCAGATGTAATCTGCTCATTTTGCTCCCAGCAGATTCATTTGAGTTGAATGTCCTCTTGTTAAAAACTCATTACAGTTTTCTGGCCATGGATGATTTACAAGACAATTCCACCTGAACTCTGTCTCTTCCATTCATCCGTGACATGTGGTCGGGTGTGTATAAACAGTGTAGGGTCTGAGCAGCGTTCATTGAGACCAAGCACCAGCGTTAAACTTTACCCATCAGAATCCAGACCGAATTCACATGTGTTTTGTGTTTCATAAAGGACCTATAAAGAAAGACTCTTAGGTTTTATTTTAAATTTTACTCTTATCATCAACAGTGTGAATAAATTGACTCAAAGTGATTAGATGTGATGTGACACACACACACACACACACACACACACACACGCATACAGGCATATGTGGTTTATGAGGTCAATTGACTTTTTGGTGGTTTACAGGGACATACCTTTCCCTCCATCCAATCAAGGTAAAAAACATGTCAAAAAATTTTATTTGATCTACAGAAGACTAACACCATTTCAAAAACAATCATTTACTTTCAGAACATACTTATATTATGTATGTGACATTTCACAGGTTTATGGGAACGTGTCAAATTGTGGTTTACAGGGACAACAGGGTTTATGAGGTCTCTATTAAAGCAATAAGCACCAAGAAAGCAGTGTGTTACAGTGCATTTAAAAACAGCTAAGGGGGTTGTTAGGTTAATCTCTAAGTTGAAAAATTCACTCTATACACACTCCTTCAAGGAACTTATTGGTAATATAAAATTGTTAGTTCATATGTTTAGCAAGGCTTCATTAAATACAATCCGGCTCCATTCCACCAAAGAAACTCCCAGCGTTTTGCTGCTTTCATACAGCATGTTCCTAATTAAAAATTAACTTATGTCTCAACTGCTTCATTCAATGTGAATATGCAAGTACTTTGACTATGTAATACAGTCATCACTTATAAATTGTGTTTTTTACAACAGCTTCCTACGTGACTCAATCAAAATCAAGGACCAGAACTGACTGGTTTTTTAAACATACCAAAAATATTACTGTGCAAGTCTGGGACACATTAGTCTCCAAAAAGCTTAAATAACTTGGGGACCTAAGAAAGCTACCTGCAAAGCTG
Source organism: Triplophysa dalaica (assembly GCF_015846415.1). NCBI lineage: Eukaryota > Metazoa > Chordata > Actinopteri > Cypriniformes > Nemacheilidae > Triplophysa > Triplophysa dalaica. The sequence goes on from NC_079545.1 coordinate 196,188, forward strand.
TAGTACTGCGAGACATTTTAAGCACATGTTTGGATGCTTTTAAAAACAATGCTATATATCACAGTTATTTATCAATTAAATAAATCAAATCCAATCAAATCAATATTTAATGAGTTAACCATTTTGTGTTTGAAGCTATATTTGTCCTAACATTGCCAGAATTCTTCAGGACTTGGCCCCTTTCAGTTTTACCCCTTTTCTTCATGTAATAAGACATATGACTCCCTGTACATGGAAACATCTCACTGGATTATTTTCAAGTAATGGCAAAAGGAATGTTGAGAAATGTACACTGATATTTCCGAGTGACACAATAGAAAATATGTAAACAACTGGATTAAAAACACTAAATTGATTTTGTACAACTGACTTCTTGCTTGACCACTTACTGGATAACATGGACAACAGGGTTTATGAGGTCTCTACATACAACACACAATACTAGCCATTAACTGGTTTACAGGGACACCAGGGTTTATGAGGTCTCTTCATACACAAAACACAGAACTAGCCACTAACTGGTTTACAGGGACACCAGGTTTTATGAGGTCTCTACATACACAAAACACAGAACTAGCCACTAACTGGTTTACAGGGACGTCAGGGTTTATGAGGTCTCTACATACACAAAACACAGAACTAGCCACTAACTGGTTTACAGGGACACCAGGGTTTATGAGGTCTCTACACACACAATACACAGAACTAGCCACTAACTGGTTTACAGGGACGTCAGGGTTTATGAGGTCTCTACACACACAATACACAGAACTGACCACTCGCTGGTTTACAGGGACATCAGGGTTTATGAGGTCTCTACATACAACACACAAAACTAGCCACTAACTGGTTTACAGGGACACCAGGGTTTATGAGGTCTCTTCATACACAAAACACAGAACTAGCCACTAACTGGTTTACAGGGACACCAGGGTTTATGAGGTCTCTACATACACAAAACACAGAACTAGCCACTAACTGGTTTACAGGAACGTCAGGGTTTATGAGGTCTCTACATACACAAAACACAGAACTAGCCACTAACTGGTTTACAGGGACACCAGGGTTTATGAGGTCTCTACATACACAAAACACAGAACTAGCCACTAACTGGTTTACAGGGACATCAGGGTTTATAAGGTCTCTACATACAACCAAATGTATAAAATGTAGACCTTTTTACATACATAAGTGTTTTAAGATACATTAGTACATGGAGTGGTTGATTTTGGAAAGGTGCTAAATTAAGTTTGCTAGCAGTTCAATTATAATCCCACCTTCTATGCGGTAAACCGTCTAAAGCCATGCCTCCTTCAAAAACATGAACACACACAGACTCTAATTGCCATCCATCAAAAAAGTCCAAAGTCCATTAAATTCTTATCGAAGGATGTACATACCTGTCCAAAAGAAAGAGATCAGAGCCGTGTTCCGGAGCCCTCTCAATCCTGTAAAAACTTTAAAGATTTTAATTCTAGATTTTCCTCTTTCATGATCCAGATCTTTTTGCACTGCTTTTTTAAAAACTGACATTTGTTTAGTACATTTACTTGTCGGTTCGCAAGGGAAGTTTGGTTGTTACAGCTTGTCCATCATTCTCCCTTCATTGAGACAGCTGACGTCAGCAAGCTGATCACGTATGTTGTCTACGTGAACAGGATGCGACGAGTGATGCAAAATAAGCAGGATGAAAATGTACACATGACCAGTGGGTGAACGTTATTTGGTCCTACGACTTTGACCGCTATACATCTTGATAGATATGATAGAGATTTTCAACCAGCACAACAACAACAAAATTCTGGACAGGATCACATATGCTGCCTTTAATAGCGAAGAACATTTTCTATATAATTAGCAATGATAGAATGTTTAGGAGTAGTCAGAATATAACTGGTACTCTGTGTTAAAGGACTCATCAGACGAGCACTTTCAACAAGTTGGTATGATCTATTAGGGTCTTCAACAACATCCATTTTGCTTAAAAACACTCAATGGCTGTGTAAACAAAACCATTCTTGCCTTGTCAAAGACAGCTTTGCTCACAGCAGCCCATTTTGGTGCATGTCTCTTTAAATCATAGTGAGTTACAGCGAACCCCACATTCTTCTGTCCGGCATGTCAACACAACACGTGTAGTACTGCCATGGCAATGATTTGGCTAAATGATATTTCGTGAATTCATCTGCGGTTAGTTTCGTCTTAAACGTCTCAAATAATTCGTCCAGAGACAAAAAAAATCTGTCACAGCAAACAGCGCATCCTAATGTACTGACGTTGTGCGTTTACGCTTACCTAAAATCCAAAGAATGTGCACCTGCAGATCTCACGTGGATTTTAAGAGCTTGTCATTTACAAGTAATAAGGTTACAGACAACGTGAGAGCATTACTAGTTTACTGTGACATATTTTTCAGCCCAAGCACAAATGATTTGAGAAGTTTAAAATTAAACTAACCTGCAGTGTTCGCCCCTGTTCATTAGCAAAACAAACAGCTTGCCGCAGCTAAACACAGACACACATAATGTATTAACATTCATACAGCTAAACTCCAAGTGTCCATCTGCACTTATATACAGTATATTTAACACTGGCTTTAAATGTTCTATTTAACCCATGACTGACTTAGATCCCTTCGCTATCATATGCATATGCTACTGTTATCCTCCAATATATACAGAACATTTAAGTAAATTCAGACTGTTAATAAATATTACTTTCAGCGGCAATTTTGTCTCAGTTCAGTCGTTAAAATGCATGTAGAGCAACAATGCAACTTATTTGCAACCATGACAATCATAAAATGCTCTATAAATAAAATAAAATTGAATATTTGATCAATTAAGTCTTTTGGAAGATGTAGATTAACAGGTTAAGGAAACATTCCATCATCAAATTAGTAGTAATTTATTATAATGTTGCAAGTGTTGAATCTTCAACAACATATTGTCAAATATTGTACATTGACAGGTACAAAACATTGCCTTTCAGGGACAGGAATGAAAAACATAACCCAACTTCATGAAACACCACAAATGTTAAAGTTAAAAAAACATCAACAGAGGTCTATAGTCCCTCAGATTAAACATATAAACTAAAATGATCAACACTACCAGCAGGAGAATAAAACATGTTTTCTTAAAATTTCTATTTTGAAACTAATAAATACATACATTTTTATCAAAAAAATTACAAGTTAAAAGAGTAGAACTAAAATGTGTCAAACAGATAATTAGCCCCTTGGACTACGAACATTAAAATTTCGACTTAATTTTCCACGTGTTTAAAATTTCGCCCTCGGTTCCGTACAAAATCACGTATATTTGGACGGACCGGTTTTGAAGGACCGGATGCTCGCACCTTTTGCAGACCTCACACTCCCTCATTGTTGCCAAGTGAGCTTTGCTGATGTGCATTTTGAAGTGTCTCATCACAGCGTTCACCTCAGGTTTCGTCCATGGTCTCCTTTTGGGCATCCGCCTTCCTCTGCTAGAGACTAGTAACAAACAAGATGATTAACTGCTAGCATTGCTGACTACAAACAGATCATATCTTTATTGATACGGTTTAAAAATCTTAGAAATAAAATGATCAGGTGTGCACGGTGTACACCATGATTATATAACATATGTGCTATAAAAAAAAACTTGAAACTACAGTTGAATTGCAATGTGAGTCACTTTGGATAAAAGTGTCTGCCAAATGCATAAATGTAAACAAGGTTCAAAGCAGGGAATAATACAGGATCAGGATTTTTGCAGCAGATACGAGTAACGATTTTCTGTCATCATGATCGGCCAATACTTACACAGACTCCGATGGTTTAAGCTTTATATAACTGATATAAGATTTCTGCTCACTGTTTGCAGAATAAGTTGTAATTTGATAAATATTTTGATATAATCATATAAGGGCAATTAAAAGTTAAATTCCCCTTTTAAAAACATCCCTTTTTAAATATTGAAGTTCTTATTTTGGCCACATACTTGAATATAGTATAGTACCACTTGATAAAGCATTCCAGGGCACAGCTTTATGGCTGACTAACTGCCCTGATGAAGTAAGGTCTGCTACTTGAGGACTGGATTTTGGTGGCCTAACAAACAAATGAGCAAAGTTTCATCAGATAAGGCTGCTAAATCAACTGCCATAAAGCCTTACATGGCAGGATGGAAGACCTCAGTCTCTTCAAACCCCCTCTAATCTAGCCTTAAATTCAGGCCAGGGTGTTGTCAGTCTATGGCGCTCAATATTGAGAGCATATGCATTCGATTTTTATGTAAATGTGGGGGCAGACACCAGTGTTCTGACTGGCAACCTGGAAGCGCAACTGTGTTTACAAGCAGACAAAAGCTGTATTTATGCAAGTGCTTCATGAACGTGCACCATAGACTGACAAAACAGAGGAGAATATATTGATTAAATTTAGTATTGTGTTTTGTTTTTCACTCAAAGTATTCTCATTACTTCAGAAAAATTCAGTTGAGCCTGAGTGGATGGACTAATTTAACAATGTCTTTAGTACTGTGCTGGACCTTGACAACAACTATAATCATTATGTCTATGAGGAGGCTAGGAAATCTATTTGATGTCACCTGCGAGGTCTTTAGACACGTTGAACGTCATGATAAAAGTCTTTGTTCAATGTTTCTTTCTGTCATGAGCCGGGTTTGATTTTCTTTCACATCATTTCTCTCTTCATTATTGATACTAAGCTCATCTGTTCGCTAGGGCTGTCAGCAATCTTGCGCTACACATCTTGCAGTTTAATTGTAAACTTAATTGTGTATAATTGTGAAGTATACTTTACTTGTATGAAGTAATATTTTGTGCTGTTATCACAAAAATACATTTGTTGCGTTGCAAACATTTTATCATACCATCGTTTTCAGAGATTTGTCTGTCAGCTTTTAGTCCTTCTGATGTGTTTGGACATGGCCTGCTTTCCAAAAGCCCTGTTGACATAGATATGGAAATAATTATTTTAAAATGTATTGCTTGCATATTATGCACTTTTATTCATAAACTATAGGGTAGGACAGTAATTGTAAGTTAAATTGCAACTACACTCCTAGATATATATATAGGTTGACCATCTGAGCCATTACTTCGGACGCGTCCTTGCCAGGATTCGAATGCGTCTTCCGTTAGTGGAATTGTCCATCACATACGTCATCGTGGTTTATTATTTCAGGTTTTATTTTATAAAGGCAGCTGTTTTATTTCAAGGTAAGAATGATTACAATGAACTACAATGATAACACGTCTTAAGTTATGTTAAAACCAGGTATCTCACTAGGTGAGTATAGCAAGTTTAGAGTCTATAATCTTAGATGAGATCAGATGCTGACAGAGTGTTTGGTGACTTTATACGGGTGCTGATGGGTGAGAAGATGAGTGACAGATGATTAAAACTAATGAGTGTTAGCTGGAGGAGGTGTGATAAGAGAGACTGATGTCTCCGTCACAGTGCCACGCCCACAGCCTGTTCCTAGGGGCAGTGCAGTCGCAGTGGTCTGTCGTTGTCAAATTGTGCGGGTTGACTGGGATGCTTGTAGTAGAAGGTGTTGAGAAGAGCGGGATCCTGTATGTTATCACTCAGGGCCCAAGAGCGTTTCACTAGTCTGTAGCCCTCCCAGTCGACCAAATTCTCCACTTTAGAGTACACACCATACCCGGGAAATGAACAGGAGTCCACGATCTGAGACGATGTCCTCGGGATACCAGAGCACTGGTATAGAGGGAGTAGGAGATGATTCCGTTGCTGTGGGAAGGCCTTTGAGACGGACTAGGTGGCATGACATGGAAACCATGACCCAGCCAGCTTGGCTTCTTTGAGGTATCACAAGCTATTGTGTTCTGTGTAGATGATAAACGAATGTTGAGCACCCTCCGGCAAATGCATCCATTCTTTCAATGATAGCTTCATGGCAAACAGTTTAGTTTCTTTTCCACCGGGGTGAATTTATGAGAGCAGAAGGCACATGGATGGAGTACTGGTTGATCTTACTGCCGCTACGATATCACCCCTCCTACCCACGAAGAGGAGGCGTCTACCTCGACGATGATGGTCTGAAATTGATCAGGGTGCCTGAGGAGAACTTTTTCTTCAGATGTTTGAAGGTATCAATGGCCAAGGGAGACCTGGGGCCTCGTTATCAACAGTGTGTAGAAAATGTTCTATATGTTCTTTGTGTCTAAGAACCAAAAAAAAAAGTATTTATCAAACGTGCGTTCACAGTTCTTATAGACGCGTAGCCACTATGGATAAATCCCACATGTTCATAAAGCCCATGGTCTATGTTCACGGTCATTTTCATTCGGAATACCTCCCATAATCAATATATGGTGATGAAACCTAGGTTTGTTTGGGAGGACTTATGTGAGGGGTATGATGACGGAGCTGTAGATCTTGATGAAGTGGCGATAAAAGTTGACGAAGCCCATGAAGCGTAGAAGATCTATGAATGGAGTGGATGTTTGCCAGTTGGGTACAGCTGCCACCTTCCCACCTTGTCCATGGAAATGTCATTTTGGAGATGTTTTAACAGAGTTTGGAGGATTTTTCTGCCTTGAGGTAGAGGTGGTGCTATCAAAGACGTTCAAGGACCTCTGCAACATGGTGCTGGTGATCGTCAGGGTTCAAAGAATAAATCATCTATAAACACAAGTACAGTTGAGTGCAAAAAGCCTCTACCGCTTGCATTAAGCACAGTTGCATAAACCAGTCCATAAGGCATTATAATGTATGCATCATGACCGGTAAGGGTCAAAAAAGCTAATTTCCACTCGTCACCTTTTCTTATCCACACCAGATTGTAGGTGCTGCAGAAGTCAAACTTGGTAAAGATGCACACACCTCTCAACTGTTCGACTCCTGCCAGGATGAGGGGAAGAGGATAGCAAAACGTTGCTGTTATCTTGTTGACTGCTCAATAATCTATACAGGGTCTTAAACCCTATCCTTCTTGGCCACGAAGAAGAAGCAGGTTGAGGCAGCATGTGACAGAGAGGGACAGGTGAATCCCTGAGGCCTTCGGCAAATCACTCCTCTGAGGTTTTCTTAATAGGGATGGAGAGAGCATAAATTTATCCATGGGACACCGGCAAACCCTCCTTGAGGTCTATCGTACAAGGTACCTGGGTGGCCCAAGCAGGATAGATGAAATAGGCTTTAAGATTTAGTATAGAAATAGGTTTTAAGATGGGCACTTCTATCGACTTGAAGTACAATTTGACACAAAAAGGTTGAGTTGGTGTGGATCCTTTTAGGTGTGGATCATGACGATAGATGGAAGTAATACTTTGTAAATGGTTATATGATGTATAAGACTCAACTTGATATGACTAGATTGTGAACGCAGGGCTGGTGAATCCAGGAGTGAAGAGGGTAACTGGCATAGACAAACACATTCAGAGGAAGTAGGAAGACAAGCAAACTGAAGACTTTCAACGAGAGATAATTCAGGTAGATTTAGATTAGATTAGATTCAACTTTATTGTCATTACATATATACAAGTACAGTGTAACGAAATGTAGTAAGTCACTAGGTGAGTATACCTGGTTTAGAGTATGTATTCGTAGACAAGATCAGACACGGTTCCCTTTCTGTCAGTCTCGATGTTGTGTGGAGACTGATGTTAAGAATTTGGAGTGTAGCATAAGGTGTCGGTGGCTGTGTTAGTCTCCAGGGAAGAAAAGATAAAGGGAAGAGAGGATTCGACAGCAGAAGAGAAGGTGCTCGTAGAGAAAGAGAAAAGATTACATCTGAAAGAAACTGGTTGTTGCTGTGATGCATGTGGGAAGGTGTATGTTGATGGAGATGAAAGAAAAGTGGTCAGAGAAGTGCAAAGTTTGATGTTTTCTATTGCAATTTTATCGACAATTACATGACATTTATGCAAAGAGTCAGTTTTTGCAGTGTTGGCCCTTCTTTTTCAGGACCTCTGCAATTCGACTGGGCATGCTCTCAATCAACTTCTGGGCCAAATCCTGACTGATAGCAGCCCATTCTTTCATAATAACTTCTTGGAGTTTGTCAGAATTAGTGGGTTTTTTTTGTCCACCTGCCTCTTGAGGATTGACCACAAGTTCTCAATGGGATTAAGATCTGGGGAGTTTCCAGGCCATGGACCCAAAATTGCAACATTCTGGTCCCCGAGCCACTTAGTTATCACTTTTGCCTTATGGCACGGTGCTCCATCGTGCTGGAAAAATGCATTGTTCTTTACCAAACTGTTGTTGGATGGTTTGAAGAAGTTGCTGTTGGAGGGTGTTTTGGTACCATTCTTTATTCATGGATGTGTTTTTGGGCAGAATTGTGAGAGAGCCCACTGCCTTGGATGAGAAGCAACCCCACACATGAATGGTGTTAGGATGCTTTACTGTTGGCATGACACAGGACTGATGGTAGCGCTCACCTTTTCTTCTCCGGACAAGCCTTTTTCCAGATGCCCCAAACAATCGGAAAGGGGCTTCATCTGAGAATATGACTTTGCCCCAGTCCTCAGCAGTCCATTCACTATACTTTCTGCAGAAGATCAATCTCTCCCCGATGTTTTATTTGGAGAGAAGTGGCTGCTTTGCTGCCCTTCTTGACACCAGGCCATCTTCCAAAAGTCTTCGCCTCACTGTGCGTGCAGATGCGCTCACACCAGCCTGCTGCCATTCCTGAGCAAGCTCTGCACTGGTGGCACTCCGATCCCACAGCTGAATCCTCTTTAGGAGACGATCCTGGCGCTTGCTGGACTTTCTTGGACGCCCTGAAGCCTTCTTTACAAGAATTGAACCTCTTTCCTTGAAGTTCTTGATGAACCTATAAATTGTTGATTTAGGTGCAATCTTAGTAGCCACAATATCCTTGCCTGTGAAGCCATTTTTATGCAACGCAATGATGGCTGCACGCGTTTCTTTGCAGGTCACCATGGTTAACAATGGAAGAACAATGATTACAAGCATCACCCTCCTTTTAACATGTCAAGTCTGCCATTCTAACCCAATCAGCCTGACATAATGATCTCCAGCCTTGTGCTTGTCAACATTCTCACCTGAGTTAACAAGATGATTACTGAAATGATCTCAGCAGGTCCTTTAATGACAGCAATGAAATGCAGTGGAAAGGTTTTTTGGGATTAAGTTAATTTTCATGGCAAAGAAGGACTATGCAATTCATCTGATCACTCTTCATAACATTCTGGAGTATATGCAAATTGCTATTATAGAAACTTAAGCAGCAACTTGTGTGTATGTGTATAAAAATGTGTATAAAGTCCTATGAAAAATGGACTTCTGCTAACGGTTCAGGTTCTTTTCATAAAAAAAATCGGTTTTGGATGGGAACCTGTTCTAGTTTTCAGGCCATTCAGAACATCTACTAGCCAAAACTAAAAAATTGTTGCAAGTCACAAGACATAATTCTCCATGAATTATCTTATAAACATGTACTTGGTTATAATTTCCAAATATAGCTTTCAATTTGAATGTTTTATGGAAAATATTATGAACATTAGCAGGTGCCAGTTTATAAAGTGCACATTTCCTACATTGACCTCCATTTAAAAAAGCATATTTTGTTCTGACATGCGTCAATGGGCTATTGATATTGTACCCTAGAGTGTAGAGAATGGGTTGAAAAGTGCCTTCTCTTCTACAAGAGCTTTGGTGGAGCATTAACCTGTCACAGAAAAGCGGTTTTGCACCACGCCATACCACGTATTGCACAGAAATAAATATATTCATTGAATCACAAGATAATTTTATACCAACCTTTACATTTCAGCCCCCACCACTTCAGTGGGGAAAACGGTCCAGAGCAAACAGAACATTTTTCAAGCGAATTCATCTCCTCTTTGACAAGTTGATGTGCTTTGCAAACTAAAGAAATAAATGCAAATAAAACGATTTTGAAAATTAATTTCATCCAGTTATTAAATTGAACAGAATCAACACTGAACTGAGCTAAGACTATTAGACTTTACAGGGCCGTTGAATGCTTGAATATGAATGGTAGATGGGTCAGTTGATTTTTACCTCTGGCTGTCTCTCTCCTTCTCACTCCAACGTTCTTCTCTTTTCTCTTTCTCTTTCTTCCTCTTTCTTTTAATCAAACATTGTAATTAAAGAGAAATAATTAGATTGTGTTAATAAGTGGTAGGTACACTTACATTAGTTTTATTGGTGTAACACATATAGACCTAGGATAGCATTAACATTTTTGAGTGAACTATTCCTTCAACTATTTGAAGTACTGGCCAATTGAAGGTGAAAGCTTTTGGTGTTCTTTGGCAGATTCATGTATCTGATTAAAAACTAAATAAATTAGGAGAATAGAAAATATGAAAATAAATGAGTCTAAATATGCAAACTATAATTTACTGTGAAAATACTAAATTTCTTACATTAAAAAATTGTCCTACCATCATCACCGCTGCCTGGTCTTGTGGATTCCTGCTGGGATCCAACGGTTATGTCCTGAGTACAAGAAAAAACATGAACAAACCGATGATTATTATTTTGTGTATTTCTTTCAGTTACATTTTAATGCATATTTTTGCTCCAAAGTAAAATAAAATGTAATAAAACAAAACAACTAATCAACAACTAATGACAATTAATCAGCCAGTAATAAAATAGACAAAAATCATCATGAACAATTGTAAATGTAATGAACCAAATCACTCTTCTGAAATCAAATTATGAGAAAACACACAAGTGTTGTAAAGCAACAGTCTACTGCTTAGTAACATACAAAGACATTTTGTGTCCTCATAAACCAAATCATGTCCTCATAACCCATGAGAAAACACAAACAAGTGTTATAAAGCAAAAGTCTACTGCTAAGTACTATTTAGTAGCAATAAGAGAACAATTTAAATAAGAGCAATTTAGTTTGACGCTCATTCGGTTAAAAAAATGACAAAACTATAAACAAACCTCTGTAGGAGACCTGATGTCACATGCAGTCATGGCTGGACCGACAGGCTCATGAAGATGCTGAAAGACAAAAAAAGAGAAAGAAGGAATAATAAGACATTCAGCTGTGGGCTCAAAGCCTTAATAACTCTTCTGAAACCAAATTATGGGAAAATATACAGAGGTGTTATAAAGCAAAAACCTACTGCTAAGTCAAATACAAAGACATTTTGTGTCCTCATAAACCAAATCATGTCCTCATAACCCATGAGAAAACACACACAAGTGTTATAAAGCAATAACCTAGTGCTAAGTCCCATTTAGTAGCAATAAGAGAACTCAATTTAGTTTGACGCTCATTCGGTTAAAAAATGACAAAGCTATAAACAAACCTTTGTAGGAGATGTGATGTCACATGCCCTCATGGCTGGAGCGACAGGCTCATGAAGGTGCTGAAAGAAAAAAAAAGAGAAAGAAGAAATAATGAGACATTCAGCTGTGTAGTCAAAGCCTTAATAACTCTTCTGAAACCAAATTATGAGAAAACAAACACAAGTGTTTAAAAGCAAAAGTCTACTGCTAAGTAACATTCACAGGCATTTGTGTCTTCATGAACCAAATCATATCCTCATAAATTATGAGAAAACACACACAAGTGTTATAAAGCAATAGTCTACTGCTAAGTCCCATTTACTAGCAATAAGATAACTCAATTAAGTTTGATGCTCATTTGGTGCAAAAAATGACAAAACTATAAACAAACCTTTGTAGGAGATGTGATGTCACATACCCTAATGGCTGGAGCGACAGGCTCATTAAGGTGCTGAAAGACAAACAAAGAGAATGAAGTAATAATGAGACATTCAGCTGTGTAGTCAAAGCCTTAATAACTCTTCTGAAACCAAATTATGGGAAAATATACACAGGTGTTATAAAGCAAAAACCTACTGCTAAGTCAAATACAAAGACATTTTGTGTCCTCATAAACCAAATCATGTCCTCATAACCCATGAGAAAACACACACAAGTGTTATAAAGCAATAGTCTACTGCCAACTCGGATGTTAAATAATTTTGTGTCCTCATGAACCAAATCAAATCCTCATAAATTATGGGAAAACACACAACTGTGAAAAAGCAATAGTCTACTGCGAAGTCACATACAAAGACATTTTGTGTTCTCATTAAGTAAATTGTGTCCTCTTAACCCATGAGAATACACACACAAGTGTTATAAAGCAAAAGTCTACTGCTAAGTACTATTTAGTAGCAATAAGAGAACAATTTAAATAAGAGCAATTTAGTTTGACGCTCATTCGGTTAAAAAATGACAAAACTATAAACAAACCTCTGTAGGAGACATGATGTCACATGCCGTCATGGCTGGACCGACAGGCTCATGAAGGTGCTGAAAGACAAACAAAGAGAAAGAAGAAATAATGAGACGTTCAGCTGTATAGTCAAAGCCTTAATAACTCTTCTGAAACCAAATTATGGGAAAATATACACAGGTGTTATAAAGCAAAAACCTACTGCTAAGTCAAATACAAAGACATTTTGTGTCCTCATAAACCAAATCATGTCCTCTTAACCCATGAGAAAACACACACAAGTGTTATAAAGCAATAGTCTACTGCTAAGTCCCATTTACTAGCAATAAGATAACTTAATTAAGTTTGATGCTCATTTGGTGCAAAAAATGACAAAACTATAAACAAACCTTTGTAGGAGATGTGATGTCACATGCCCTCATGGCTGGAGCGACAGGCTCATGAAGGTGCTGAAAGACAAACAAAGAGAATGAAGTAATGATGAGACATTCAGCTGTGTAGTCAAAGCCTTAATAACTCTTCTGAAACCAAATTATGGGAAAATATACACAGGTGTTATAAAGCAAAAACCTACTGCTAAGTCAAATACAAAGACATTTTGTGTCCTCATAAACCAAATCATGTCCTCATAACCCATGAGAAAACACACACAAGTGTTATAAAGCAAAAGTCTACTGCTAAGTACTATTTAGTAGCAATAAGAGAACAATTTAAATAAGAGCAATTTAGTTTGACGCTCATTCGGGTAAAAAAATGACAAAAATAAAAACAAACCTCTGTAGGAGACCTGATGTCACATGCCGTCATGGCTGGACCGACAGGCTCATGAAGGTGCTGAAAGACAAAAAAAAGAGAAAGAAGGAATAATAAGACATTCAGCTGTGTAGTCAAAGCCTTAATAACTCTTCTGAAACCAAATTATGGGAAAATATACACAGGTGTTATAAAGCAAAAACCTACTGCTAAGTCAAATACAAAGACATTTTGTGTCCTCATAAACCAAATCATGTCCTCATAACCCATGAGAAAACACACACAAGTGTTATAAAGCAATAACCTAGTGCTAAGTCCCATTTGATAGCAATAAAAGAACTCAATTTAGTTTGACGCTCATTCGGTTAAAAAAATGACAAAACTATAAACAAACCTCTGTAGGAGACCTGATGTCACATGCAGTCATGGCTGGACCGACAGGCTCATGAAGGTGCTGAAAGACAAACAAAGAGAATGAAGTAATAATAAGACATTCAGCTGTGTAGTCAAAGCCTTAATAACTCTTCTGAAACCAAATTATGAGAAAATATACACAAGTGTTATAAAGCAAAAACCTACTGCTAAGTCAAATACAAAGACATTTTGTGTCCTCATAAACCAAATCATGTCCTCATAACCCATGAGAAAACACACACATGTTAAAAAGCAATAGTCTACTGCCAAGTCACATTTAAAGACATTTTGTGTCCTCATAAACTAAATTGTGTCCTCTTAACCCATCAGAAAACACACACAAGTGTTATAAAGCAAAAGTCTACTGCTAAGTCCTATTTAGTAGCAATAAGAGAACTCAATTTAGTTTGACGCTCATTCGGTTAAAAAAAATGACAAAACTATAAACAAACCTCTGTAGGAGACCTGATGTCACATGCTGTCATGGTTGGAGCAACGGGCTCATGAAGGTGCTGAGAGACAGAAGCAAAGCTGAAGTAATAAGATTATATTAGTAAATTACTTTATTTAAATTAAAATATACTCTACCTTGTAATGTTCCTGTCCATGGCGAGAAAGCCATGGCAAGTTATGTCCTCCATAATCGTATAATATTTCTTCACCTGCATCGATGTCCTTGATTGCAAACAAAAAAAAGATGTGGCTTTCCATCAACATCTAGAATTTTCCTCATTTTTGCATTTGGCTTCTCATCATCGTTAACAAGTCGACCGAGTGAGCCATTATCATAAGAGGCATCAATGCTATAGGGAAAAAACATTGACAACCGAGTGTTAAATTGGTTTCAGAGTAAAGAAATACGTTTAAAAAAATGCATCATGATGCAGAAGTGTTAACATACAGTAAAATTCAGGCTACTTACCAGTAGTTATGCCCTAGGTGGTTAAAAAAGTATGCATATTCATTTAATGTCTTCAAAATCCCCTTTCTCAATTAAAGTTCCTCTGTATTCAAGAATGAAGGAACCTTTTACAATAAGGGTATTTGCAAATACTCCCCGACCTGAATGACAAAAAACAACAGGCAACAGTTAAACATTTTTATTAAAAATATATATTTATTAAAGTATTTTTTTATTTAAAAAAAAAATCTGAAATTATGTTTTAATAATAAATATTTTTATTAACTTATTTATTATTAATTCAAGTAATTTTTATGGTGTGAAATTGAGAATCTCTCTGTTTGATTGTTGTTCAATTATATTCATTCTTATTATTATAGGGCAATAGCACATGTGCCACGATGATTAGACTACGTATAGTCTGTCAGTTCAAATCAGATTTTTGTGCATAATCAGTTTCTAGCTACATTCACATGTGGTTTAAAATCCTTTTCAAATTGCATTTCTGGAAATCAGTTTCAGTCCGAAAAAGATAGATTGAGTTTGAGTTTCTTTTGGCTAACATTACGTTCTTGCTCCACGTGAAACAACACATTTAAACGTAAACATGTCAGATGTCAATGCATATATTGTTGTCGGTCTGCTGGATTACTGAAAAGAGCCCCGTATTCCAGCCTCATACGCTTCAGCAGCAGTTTCATTAGACATAGTAATCCAGCGCATCGGCTACACGTCATGATTTTGTTAGAAAAATGTACATTGTTCAACTCTATACAATGTTTTTCTGACTGATCACCATTCTACGAGAGCGACAAAGCAGTGTGCTGTGGAATCCTTCTCACGGTACTGCGATGTCATACACCGGTCGGTTTGCACAGCCGTGCATAAAGTTTAACTCTACCTTGTCAATATAATGCCATTGTCATAGAAACCAAATCAGATACTGCAAAAAAACGAGTCACTGGATCTGAACAATTGCTGTACACAGTTTGGACAATCAATCATTTAAATTAGATTCCAATCTTCTATGCCCAAAAATCTGATTTGCGGTGACAGTCTGAACTAAGCTTAAGTTCTACAGAAGAGTGCAAACTAACTATAAATGGGGTTGATTTCATTTGCTAACATGAAAAAACTATAATTGTACAATATTCCATAACAATTGTTAATAAATGCTTGTTGTTTCTAATTGTAATTTCATGTATACCTTGAAGTAGCATTTGACCCTGACAGTTAGTGTAACTACATTAAATCCCTGGTGAATGGTCAGGAATATGGACTGAAAAAAAATCTTTAAAAAATATAGTAGAATTTAACTAATCAAGATAAGGTTTACAAAAAAACACTCACCTTTGGTGTATCGCTCTGATATTATGTTTTTGTCTTTCCCCATTTTCACATGGTGTATGGCATCTTTGAGAGGATTTAATCCTCTGCCACGTCTCATCATTCGACTCACTACAAAATACAATGCAAAGTCAATCTTTATAAACAGTATTATATTAATAACATGCTTAAGTTGTTTGTTGTTTGAAATACACTCCCTTTTAAACTCGTAGTTATTGAATGTTGAACTATTTTATCATTACAATTACATAAACCGCTCTACGAAATGTCCTACGTTATAAATCCCATATCAACCAGTTTAATTATAGATGAATAGACACGAAATAGCTTTTCATTATATCACATAAGCGATATATAATTACATAAATCACATTAAACATTTTTCACTCTTGAACTGACCAACGTGTGTGAATCAAGGTCGCTATGGGAGCGAGCAGCATCACGTGTTACAGAACGCATTAACCAGCAGTAACCAGCTAAACCTTCAAGCCGTCCCGTTACGATTATTTTAAATCACGCGACCAA
Source organism: Triplophysa dalaica (assembly GCF_015846415.1). NCBI lineage: Eukaryota > Metazoa > Chordata > Actinopteri > Cypriniformes > Nemacheilidae > Triplophysa > Triplophysa dalaica. The sequence continues at coordinate 212,370 of NC_079545.1, forward strand.
GAGACATTTTGTGGACTTTATGCTTATTCTCTACAGTGTTTTATATTTGAACTTCGATAAATAATTAAATAAAAGTATATCGTATGAGTGTTTAGACGATCTGACATATTAGCAGTTTGCTCCGCACAAGG